>NC_066559.1:11008567-11113567 GCF_024679095.1 Eriocheir sinensis
GCTTCCCTCACCTACACATCCCTTCACTTAAGTATCTAGGTAGCTCCCCTCACCCACACACCCCTTCTCCTCCGTCTCTCTATCTCCCCTCATCCACACAACCTCCGCTCACCCCGTTTCTAGCCTCCCTGACCCAACTCCCCACACAACCCCGATATCTCCCCGCATCTGGCTTCCCTCACCGTCAGCGGGCCACCAAATGTTGCACAAACCGTCTCTCTATTGGCCACTAAGGTGAAAATGATGTTTGGGTCGTGTCAAAGTAATCTCGGGGCCGGATAACGTATCTCCGTGTTTGCCTCACCCGCGTCAGTTCGGCCCAGTCATCGCGTCGACACCATATGTTGCGCAAAGCTCCTCTTCTCGTTGCTATATAAGTCGTCGAGGTCACGTTCATATATCAAGGGAGCTGAGAATGAGTCTGTAAGTCTCCTTCCCCGCCTCTTAACATGCCTACAAAGTTCAGTGTGCCGGGAAATGTTGCAAAATCTCTCGACAGCTCAGGAAATCACTGCTTGGGACGCATTTAAAGTCGCCTAGATCATGTTTTGTATATCTTGGGAGCTGAGAATAAGTTTGTCAGTCTCCTCCCCCGGCTATTAACTTGCCTACAAAGCTCAGTGTGCCGTGAAATGTTGCACAAATTCTTCATCTACAGCCTGGAACTCACTGCTTGGGACTCCATTTCAAAAGTCGTCGAGATCGTGGTCATATATCAAGGGAGCTGAGAATAAGTTTGTCAGTCTCCTCCCCCGCCTCTTTACTAGCCTATGTAGCTCAGTGTGCCGGGAAATGTTGCACAAGTTCTTCATCTACAGCCAGAAAATCACTGCTTGTAACCCCATTTAAAAAGTCGCTTGGATCGTGTTCAAGTATATTGGGATCTGACATCATCTGAGAATGAGTCTGTCAGTCTCCTCCTCCGCCTCATAACTTGCCTATATAGCTCAGTGTGCCGGGCAATGTTGCACAAATTCTTCATCTATACAGCCTGGAAATCGCTTGGATCATGTTCATATATATTGGGAGCTGAGAATGAATCTGTCAGTCTCCTCCCCCGCCTCTTAACTT
This sequence comes from Eriocheir sinensis, assembly GCF_024679095.1. Lineage (NCBI taxonomy): Eukaryota > Metazoa > Arthropoda > Malacostraca > Decapoda > Varunidae > Eriocheir > Eriocheir sinensis. The sequence goes on from NC_066559.1 coordinate 11,009,639, forward strand.
GCCTATATAATTCACTGTGCCGTCCAGTGTTGCAAAATCTGAATGCGTCGCCTCCTCGCCCCCGCCTCTTAACCGTGCCGTCCAGTGTTGCAAAATCTCTTCCCCACCATGAAATCACACTGTTAGAAGCCAGATCAAAAGTCACCAAGATTGTGTTCATATATCTCGGGGGCTGAGAATGCGTCCGCCTCCCTCGCCCCCGCCTCTTAACCTGTCTATATAGTTTAGTGTGCCGTCCAGTGTTGCAAAATCTCTTCCCCACCAGAAAATCACACTGTTAGAAGCTAGGTCAAAAGTCACCAAGATTGTGTTCATAATGTCTCGGGGGCTGAGAATGCGTCCGCCTCTTAACTTGCCTATATAGTTCACTGTGCCGTCCAGTGGTGCAAAATCTCTCCACCGCCAGAAAATCACACTGTTAGAAGCCAGATCAAAAGTCACCAAGATTGTGTTCATATATCTCGGGGGCTGAGAATGCGTCCGCCTCCCTCGCCCCCGCCTCTCAACTTGTCTAACCCGCTGCGGCTTGACCAGTTCAGTGTGCCGTGCCGTGCCGCCAAATGTTACACAACCTCTCCACACCAAGGAAATTGCTACTTGAAACCCCATTTAATAATAATAATGATAATAATAATAATAATAATAATAATAATAATAATAATAATAATAATAATAATAATAATAATAATAATAATAATGATAATAATAATAATAATAGTCTTATTTCGCCCAGCGGCATATACGATAAAAAAAGACAAGTCGAAATCGAACGAGATACATTATATAAACGTGTGCACATCTTGGTTCTCTTTCTCTCTCTCTCTCTCTCAATGTAATAAGTCCTGTCTTGCTGTATGGCTGAGAGACCGGTTAGGGCAGCTGCGTGGGAGCTTGCTCGTGGGTGTGTGCGAGTGAGTGAAGGGATGCGCCCTCAGACGTACGCTTCCCATCAGTTAGTTAGTTGGGTCATTTTGATGTATCTCGGGAGCTGGGAATTCATGCGCTCGCCTCCTTCCTTGCCTTGAACTCGTCTGAACCGCAGTGACTAGACTATATAGTTAAGCGTGTCATGCCTCCACAGAGTCTCCACAGCCGGGAAATGACTGCTTAAAACCCCATTGAAAAGTCGCTTGAATCGTTTGAATATATAGTGGGAGCTGAGAATGAAGGCGGTCGTCTGTCTTTCTCTCCTCTTAACTTGTCTACCAGCGACTTTTTCATATAGTTGCGTGTGCCATGTCGATATCTGTTGCAAAATCTCTCCATACCCAAGAAATCACTAAGAACCCTATTATCATTATTATTATCATTCTTCTTCCTTTTCTCCTTCTCCTTCTTCTTATTATTATTTCGTTGGTAGATGTGAGTATAGCTTCGGTTAGTGGCGGGGGATGGAGTGTCATTATAGCCTAGTATAGCGTATGTATTAATAGTTATCTCGTAAAAAGATGCTTGATGCGTGTTAATGTTGCCCGAGAGATTGGGTTGCGCGCGTCACCTTGGGTTTGTGATGGGATAGCCTAGTGTGACGGAGAGTTTTAGTAGGCTAGTAGAGATGTGATTGGACCTGGTTTTCTAGTATTTATAGTTCTTTTTTCTCTTTTTCTTTCTTTCTCTATGTATTTCTTTCACTCTTTGTTTCTTTGTTTTTCTTTCTTCCGTTCGTTCTTCTTTTTAATCCTTTCTTTTCTTATTCCTCCTTTGTTTGTTTGTTCTGTCTTTCTCTTTCCTTTCTTTCTTTGTCTCTCTTTTCTCCTTCCTTCCTTTCTTTCACTGTGTTTTCCTTCCTTTCTCTCTCTCTCTCTCTCTCTCTCTCTCTCTCTCTCTCTCTCTCTCTCTCTCTCGTTTTGAAATTTTCCTACTAATAGCGACTCAATTCCCTAAACATTCTATTTTTATTTCTATTTATTTATTTATGTACTTTCGTATCCCCTAAATGGCGCCAACTCTTCTTAACGTAGTGGATATTAAGTTATATTATTATCTAAGGCTGGGGATCTTGTGTCTGCATACTCAGCGTAGAATTATTAAATCCTCTTTCCCCTTCCTTTCTTTTTCCTATCTCCTCATTTCCTGTTTATTTTTCTTGTTTCTTACTACCTCACTTCCCGTCCTCTTTCCTTCCTTCTCCCATTCTTCGCTCTTTTGTTTTGCCTTGTTCTCCTCCTCCTCCTCCTCCTTCTCCTTCTCTCTCTCTCTTCTTTTTGTAGACTAACTCCTCTTTCCCCTTCCTTTACTGTTTGCTTTTCTTATTTCTTCGTCTCTCGTTCTCATTCCTCACCCTCCTGTTTTTTTTGTTTTATCTTATTTTCTCTCTCTTCCTTCTGTAGATTAACTCCTCTTTCCCCTTCCTTTCTTTCCTTCTATCTCCTCACTTCCTGTTCGTTTTTCTTGTTTTTTATTCCTTCGTGTCCCGTTCTCTTTCCTACTCCAATTCCTCATTCTTTTGTTTTGTTTTGTTTGCCTCCTCCTCTTCTCTTTTCTATGTAAATCTATGTAAATCTCTTCCATCTGTCTTCTCTCAGTGCAATGGTGCGGTACTGACACACACACACACACACACACACACACACACACAACGTCAAAAGGAACCAACCATGTGTCAAGATTATGTTAAGTGGCTCTGAACGGAGGAGACCGAACCAGCTTGACTCAGACTTCTAAAAATATATCAAGTAAACGTACGCCACACGAATGAGGTAAGGTCTCACACACACACACACACACACGCACACACGCACACACACACACACACACGTTGCTGTACTAATAATTGCTTCAGTCTAGTCTTGCGTGAAGGTGAAGAGCAAACCACGGAAGAACATACAGTGTGCTAAGCCTTCTTCACGCACCCCTGAGCATATCGAATAGTCTTAGATCGCATAATTAAGCTGAATCGCAGGTGTTGTAGAGTTGGATCCCCCTCACGAACCTCTTTCCTGCATTCCTAGACATACCGGGATTCCAATACTCTTAGACCGCATATTAATCAACGTAAATAGACTTGATAGACACACGGAGAAAGAAGGAAGAGAAAGAGAAAGAAGGAGAGAAAGAAAGGAAGAAGAGAAAGAAAGGGAGAGAAAAAAAAGTAAGAGAAAGAAACGAAGAAGGAAAGAAAGAATGAAAAAGAAGTGACAATGTAAAAAGAAAGAATGAAAGAAGAAAAAAAAAGGAGAAAAAAGAAAGTGTAAGAAAAAAAAAGAAAAAAAAGAGAAAAAAGCAAGCAAAAGAGAGAAGGATAGAAAGATGATCGCATATTGAATCGTTTGTGTTGTAGAGTTTGATCCGCCTCACGAACCTCTTCCCTACGTTGCTAAACACGCACTGGGGTTCAGATATAACATTAGATCGCATATGAAATTGTTTGTGTTGTAGAGTTCCATGATGCTGTAATATATAAAAAAAAGTACGACGAAAGAAACACGTAATTTGGGTTCATAGATATCTTAATGCTATCTTCTTTAACGCGCTGACGTCATATAGGAAAGAGTTACATACACACAAATATCAGATAAAAGCTTCCTCCATGATGCTGTAATATAAAAAAGGACGGCGAAGGAAACATGTAATTTGGGTTCATAGATATCTTAATGCTCTCTTCTTTAACGCGCTGACGTCATATAGGAAAGAGTTACATACACACAAAAATCAGATAAAACGCTTCCTCCATGATGCTGTAATAAAAAAAGGAGGATGGCGAAGGAAACATGTAATTTGGGTTCATAGATATCTTTATGCTATCTTCTTTAACGCGCTGACGTCATATAGGAAAGAGTTACATACACACAAAAATCAGATAAAAGCTTCCTCCATGATGCTGTAATAAAAAAAGGAGGATGGCGAAAGAAAGATCAAATTTAGGTTCATATGCGTCTTTATCCTTTCTTCTTCAACACGCTTACGTCATCAGAAGCCGTAGGAAGGCATTATATTCGAGGCCACCGTGCGTGTGTTTTCTCTCCTTTCCCAACATCCGTAAGCAAATCTGTGCCTGATAAGTGCAATGGTCTGCGGTGCGGGCGGTCGCTTCCTCTCCGTCGGTCATTAAGATAGCGGCCGCGCGCAAGGAGGCTGACTAATGTCCTTCCTCCGGTGCTCTAAGATAACAGACAGGAAGCGGAAACAACGCCCACGGAGCAGCCGGGGCATGTGTGATTGTTTGTACTGCAGCCTGAGTGCGTGGCGATAACAACGATACCGCACATTCGAATACACGTGCCTCTATACTCAATGGTCCAGCTCCATCCAAGTATACACGCATTTGCCGGAGGAGGATGGAGGACACTGACACCGGACAAGTACAAATGATAACGTTGGGAAAGGTCTATGTTTGTACTGCAGTCTGAGTACATGGCGATAACAACGATACCACACATTTGAATTCAAGTTCTAGTTCCACACATTTGCCACAGCAGGATGGAGGACACTAAGCTCGATATTATAAGACGCTTTCGCTCCTCACATCAGCTATTTCTAAAGGTCTAAGAGGGGGTCAATCGGGTTCTAATGAGTGTTTTTTATAGGTTCACGGTACAGAAGAAGGGTCACACTACCACCAGGGTCATGAAAGTATACCTCTGAAAATGCCCAAAACTCATACGAAGGCCTTGTCAAATATGTGAACTTGGGCGAGGAAATCTTTAGTAATACAGCCCTTAAACACCAGGCACGGAGAAATGGAAACGTTGGGAAAGGCCTTTGATTGTGATGATGATGATGATGATAAAGGATGAGCTTAGTCTAATTATAAACCACATCCATTCTATCTTGATAATGAACGGATAATGAGGGAGGGTGTGAAGAAGGGAAGGACTGACGAAGATGGAAACGTTGGGAAAGGCCTTTGCTTTGATGATGATGATGATGATGATGAAAGATGTGTATAGTCTAATTATAAACCACGTCCTCTCTACCTGGTTATACAAACGTTTCTGAGGATAAAGTGAAAACGTTGGGAAAGGCCTTGTCTTGTAGTGGACTAGCATAGTGGATGATGGTGATAATGAAGCATAAAGAGAGCCTAATTAACCACGTCCGTCCTGTCTGGCTGCACACACGTCACTGAAGGGGAGGCTGAGGGAGGGAGTGGATGGCAGAAATGAAAACGTTTGGAAAGGCCTTTAGCTTGTAGTGGGCTGATGATGAAGCATGAACAGAGCCTTAATAGCTACGTCCGGTCTGCCTGGCCACACGAACGTCACTGAGGACTGAGGGAGTGACAGAGGGAAGTTATTCACGGCCTTATACCCGCTGAGCTCACATCCCCTTCATACAGGTGACTAAGACATCTCAAGAACCAAAACGGATCGTATTTCGTCGGTATCTTTGTTTGTTTACTTAAGGGGAGTAGGATGTTTGTGTGGCTTGCCCCTGCTTGCTTTCTAGACGATCTGAGGGGAAGGGTCACAGGCAAGGCACCTCAGGAACTCAATCTGATCATTCTGTTTTGGTATCTTATTTTCATTATTCTGAAGAAGCAGCAAGTGGGTTATTTGTCGGTGCAAAGTGGAGCGCATAGGTATTTGTGTTACTTCCCAGCCGGTTTGAGGGAAAAGGTTACACGCACAGCAACTCAAGAACTAAACTGGATCGTTCTTCTTTGCCACACAGTCTTTTGTTTACTTTAAGGAGAGCAGCAAGTTAGTTAGTTAGTTGTTAATTCGTAAACCGGAGGGTACGTGTGACTTCCTAATGATTTGAGGGGAAGGGTCACACGCAAGCTATCTCAAGAGTTAAATCTGATCTTCACTAACGATTTCTTTTGTTTACTTAAAGGGGAGCAATAAGAAAGTTAGTTAGTTGTTATTAAAGGTAAACTGGAGCGTACCTGTGAGACTAACTGCATGATGATTTGAGGGGGTCACACGCAAGCCACCTCAAGAGTTAAATCTGATCTTCACTAACGATTTTTGTTTACTTGAAGGGGAGCAATAAGAAAGTTAGTTAGTTGTTATTAAAGGTAAACTGGAGCGTACCTGTGTGACTAACTGCATGACGATTTGAGGGGAAGGGTCACACGCAAGCCACCTCAAGAGTTAAATCTGATCTTCACTAACGATTTCTTTTGTTTACTTGAAGGGGAGCAATAAGAAAGTTAGTTAGTTGTTATTAAAGGTAAACTGGAGCGTTCCTGTGTGACTAACTGCATGACGATTTGAGGGGAAGGGTCACACGCAAGCCACCTCGAGTTAAATCTGATCTTCACTAACGATTTTTGTTTACTTGAAGGGGAACAATAAGAAAGTTAGTCAGTTGTTATTAAAGGTAAACTGGAGCGTACTTGTGTGACTAACTGCATGACGATTTGAGGGGAAGGGTCACACGCAAGCCACCTCAAGAGTTAAATCTGACCTTCACTAACGATTTCTTTTGTTTACTTGAAGGGGAGCAATAAGAAAGTTGGTTAGTTTGTTAGTTGTTAAAGTGTAAACTAGAGTGTACGAGTGTGACTTCCTGACGATTTAAGGGGAAGGGTCACGGGCAAGCCACCTCAAGAGTTAAATCTGATCTTTACTAATACTTTCTTTTGTTTACTATAAGGGGAGCAATAAGAAAAGTTAGTTGTTAAAGTGTGAACTGGAGTGTACGTGTGTGACTTCAACGATGATTTCAAGGGAATGGTAACTGGCAAGGCACCCCAAGAACTCAATCTGAGCATTCTTCTTCAACAGCACCTTCTTTTGTTTACTTTCGGGGGACCATCAAGTTAGTTACAGTTGTGAGTTGGTGATTCGTAAACTAGAAAGTATACGTGTGTGAATTCCCGACGATTTGAGGGGAACGGTTACACGCAAGACACCTCAAGAACTATCTGATCATTCTTCTGGAGCACTTGGTTTTGTTTTCTTAGGGAGAGCAGCAAGTTAGTTATAATTATAGTTGGTTGTTAGTGCATAAAACCAGAGCGTAAGTATTTGTGTGACTTTCCGATGATTTGAGGGGAAATTGTAACACACAAGATGGAACTCAATCGGATAATTCTTCCTCGGCACATTCTTTTTTGTTCTCTTTAGGGGGAGCAGCAAATTAGTTAGTTGATAATACATAAACTATAGCGTACGCGTGTGAGGGAAATGGCAACACGCAATAATCATCAGGAACTAAAATCTGATCATTCTTCTCTAGCACCTTCATTTGTTTTCTTCGGGGGATCAGAAAGTTTCGGGCACGTATTCTCCAACACCTTCATTTGTTTTCTTCGGGGGATCAGAAGTTTCGGGCACGTATTCTCCAACACCTTCATTTGTTTTCTTCGGGGGATCAGAAAGTTTCGGGCACGTATTCTCCAACACCTTCATTTGTTTTCTTCGGGGGATCAGAAGTTTCGGGCACGTATTCTCCAACACCTTCATTTGTTTTCTTCGGGGGATCAGAAGTTTCGGGCACGTATTCTCCAACACCTTCATTTGTTTTCTTCGGGGGATCAGAAAGTTTCGGGCACGTATTCTCCAACACCTTCATTTGTTTTCTTCGGGGGATCAGCAAGTTTCAGGCACGTATTCTCCAACACCTTCATTTGTTTTCTTCGGGGGATCAGAAGTTTCGGGCACGTATTCTCCAACACCTTCATTTGTTTTCTTCGGGGGATCAGCAAGTTTCGGGCACGTATTCTCCAACACCTTCATTTGTTTTCTTCGGGGGATCAGAAAGTTTCGGGCACGTATTCTCCAACACCTTCATTTGTTTTCTTCGGGGGATCAGAAAGTTTCGGGCACGTATTCTCCAACACCTTCATTTGTTTTCTTCGGGGGATCAGAAGTTTCGGGCACGTATTCTCCAACACCTTCATTTGTTTTCTTCGGGGGATCAGAAAGTTTCGGGCACGTATTCTCCAACACCTTCATTTGTTTTCTTCGGGGGATCAGAAAGTTTCGGGCACGTATTCTCCAACACCTTCATTTGTTTTCTTCGGGGGATCAGCAAGTTTCGGGCACGTATTCTCCAGCACCTTCATTTGTTTTCTTCGGGGGATCAGAAGTTTCGGGCACTTATCTATCGGTATTCTGTGTGGTTAGTTGATTCTTGGTACTTCGCCTTAGCCGTAATAACGAATACATGAAGGAGTAACCAGAAGAGCTTTAATTAACAACATCCGTCCGGTCTGGTCACATGATGATCGCCAGTTATGGAGTCTAAGAGGAACGCTTGAGTGTCGCTGAGGAGGAGGAGGAGGAGTGAATCATATCCTACCGTAATACGATACATGACTTCCCAACACTGTCTCTCATATATACAACACACTTTCCTTTATCATATTAGGCTATTGTGTATTCGAAAGCATTATTCTTAAACACTTCGGGTCACACACACACACACACCTACATTTGATAAGGCTTTCATAGAGGTAGTGATGCTAGTATTTCCATGGATGTAGTTTTATGAGCCTAGTGATAGTCTGACAAGGCTTCATATATATAACATACTTTCTTTTATCATTTTAGGCTATTGTGTATTCGAAAACATTATTCTTAAACACTTCGGGTCACACACACACACACCTACATTTGATAAGGCTTTCGTAGAGGTCGTGGTCGTGTTAGTATTTCCATGGGTAGTAGTAGCATGAGCCTAGTGGTAGTGTGGCAAGCCTTCTGTATACCATGGACGTGAGAAAGAAAACACTCATGGGAACTTTACTAATATCCGTTGTGGCCTTAGGAAATGATTGTTATGGTAGATGAAAGCGTCTGAGAATATAGGTCTATGATATTTCTCATGCACCATTTTCATTCCTACTCATGTTCACTCCTTTATCATATGCAACAAACTCTCCTTCTTCAGTGTATTCTCAAAGTCATTTATACGCATTACTATTCATATACGTCATCCCCAATACTGTCTTTCATATATATCAGACTTTCCATTATTAGTTTTGGCTTTGTTTGTATGCTAAGTCCTTCCTATGCGCTACTTCATAAGAACATCAACACCATTACCACTATCACTGCTTCTGTCAATGAATCTATAGTGTAAGATTCTATATTGTAAGACTATAATGTAAGACTCCACACTTCCTTCCTCTCGGCTATGTTTTACGCTCCCTTCCACAATTCCTTCCTCTCGGCTATATTTTACGCTCGCCCTTCCACAATTCCTTTCTCTCGGCTATGTTTTACGCTCGCCCTTCCACAATTGCTTCCTCTCGGCTATGTTTTACTCTCTCCCATCGATAATGTCTTTCTCTGGGCTATGTATTACGCTCTTCTTTCCACAAATCCTTCCTCTCGGCTTTGTTTTACGCTCTTCTTTCTGCAATTCCTTCCTCTCGGCTATGGTTTACGCTCTTTCAGCTGTATTCTCTAACGTTTTCGGCTCTCATATCAACTCTTTCCAAAGGGCACGAAGGTGATTAGTCGGGTTGTTATGAGTGTGTTTTCAAGTTCACGGTGCAGAGGAATGGTCAAACTACTACCAGGCTCATAACACTACCCACCATGGAAATACTACTACCACAACCTCTACGAAAGCCTTACCAAATGTGTGTGTATCCGTCTCTCACACCAACATATCCATAGTTTTCATAATGGTACAGAGGAATGGTCAAACTACTACCAGGCTCATAACACTACCCACCATGGAGATACTACTACCACAACCTCTACGAAAGCCTTATCAAATGTGTCTGTCAAGTTCTCATAATGGTACAGTGGAATGGTCAAACTACTACCAGGCTCATAAAACTACCCACCATGGAGATACTAACACCACAACAACCTCTACGAAAGCCTTGTCGAATATGGGTGTGAAGGCCCCGACACGTTTAAGAATAAGGGAGTTTTGGTTGGTGTATATCTATAATACCCCGCAGTGCCTTGACCTTTGTGTTGAAGACCAAGGGAAGGAAGGAGTAGGAGGAGAACATGACTTGAGTGATTTTAAGTTTTACGAAGCGGCGGAACGAAAAATATTATGGAAGGTTATATCAAGGAGACTGTCTGGCTCTGCTCTCTCTCTCTCTCTCTCTCTCTCTCTCTCTCTCTCTCTCTCTCTCTCTCTCTCTCTCTCTCTCTCATGATAATTGCCTGACTGTGTGTTTGTTTTTTTCCTTGTGTGTGTGTGTGTGTGTGTGTGTGTGTGTGTGTGTGAGAGAGAGAGAGAGAGAGAGAGAGAGAGAGAGAGAGAGAGAGGCTTGAAGATTTACCGTAAGTCACAAATGAGGGGACGGTTTACTACTACTACTACTACTACTACTACTACTACTACCACTACTACCACCACCACCACCATCACCATCATTATCCATTTCCAATCTACTCCGTTCAATTTCTTTCCCACGTTACGACCTTATAAAAACCTAAGGGCAGACTCATAACCTTATACTGCACACGGGAACACTTTCAGATTTTATTATTTATATATACGGCGGTAGCTATGTTGTGGAAGAGAGTTAAGGAGGAGGAGGAGGAGGAGGAGGAGGAATTAGGGTTGTGTTCTGCCTCTAGCTATAACATGGAAGAACGGGAGTCTTCTAATTTAGGCAGACGGGAGCCACGGTATACAGCTATGTTCTCTCTCTCTCTCTCTCTCTCTCTCTCTCTCTCTCTCTCTCTCTCTCTCTCTCTCTCATGTTTTCATTCTTTATTGCCAATTTATCTTCTTATCTCATTGCCGTTCTTCTCTCTCTCTCTCTCTCTCTCTCTCTCTCTCTCTCTCTCTCTCTCTCTCTCTCTCTCTCTCTCTCAACTTATTCAACCTCACTGGCAGCTCCCAATTTCTTCCTCACGAACTTGCTGAAGTGTGTGTGTGTGTGTGTGTGTGTGTGTGTGTGTGTGTGTCGGCTCGTCCTTCCTCCCCGAGGCCCCGCTATGGACACAGACACAGCCGCGGTGCTTTCCCTGAGCCGTCACTGCACACGGCGTGTCTGCAGCAGCGTCGAGGGGGAATGCGGCGGTGGTGGTGTTGGCGGCGGCGTGTTCCCCCTCTGCTGCTGCTGGTCACTGACTCCTCCCTCCCCTTCCCCGTGGCGCTGAGCGGCGGCCACTCCACCACGCTCACTCCACTCACTCCCCGGCCTGTGCGACACGCTTCACCGGACCACACCAAAACTCAGGCCCGCACCCAGGGGGACTTAGCCCCCTGAAAACATCATTAGCCCCCCAGAAGTTCTTCACTTTAAAGCTTGCATGAATGCTTGAAAGTGTTATTCTAGTTATAAAGATACTAACGAAAGGGGGGCATACGTCAGGGGGCGCATAGCTCCACTCACCCGCCGCCTCCACCCCGAAGGTAACCCTCCGAGCAAGTCCCACGCAGCTACTCTTCCCACTCCAAGCCACTCTCGGCAGGATTGATCAACTTGCCCAAGTCACGAGTTACGTGGGCGACCCCCGGCTCCCCTCCACTCAGAAGAAAAAAGTATTAAAAAGTAAAGTCCCTTTACGATAAAAATACCCCCCCCTCGAATTTCAAGTCCTGTATACGGGAATGCCAACACAACACCACCACGCCACACTCCCTCCCCAGCCATGCCCCGCGCCGCGCCTTATCGCACTACACCAACATCACGTGATCACCGCCCTTCACGTTCCGTCTCTCATCACTCTAATGAAGGAGGTTCTCAAACTGGGGTGCGCCAAAGCAATGTTGAGATTACGCGATGTCATGAGCGCCAGAACACTTTTTTTTTACGCAGTAGTCAACTTCATGCACACGACATAGCAGAGAAAGGGTCGCCACATGCAGAGCGTTGTTCAAGTTTACGAACACGAAATAGACGAAACGGTAGAATCACATAATAAGACCTCAGGAGGGAAGGAAAGGAAGGAAGGAAGGAAGGAAGGGAAGGGAAGGGAAGGGAAGGAAGGAAGGAAGGAAGGAAGGAAGGGAGGAAGGAAGGTAAGGTTGGAAGGAAGGAAGGAAGGAAGGAAGGAAGGAAGGAAGGAAGGAAGGAAGGGAAGGTAAGGTAAGGAAGGAAGGAAGGGAGGAAAGAATGAAGAAAAGGAAGGAAGGAAGGAAAGGGAAGGGAAGGGAAGGAAAGAAAAGAAAAGGAAAGGTAAGGAAAGGAAGGGAGGAAAGAAGGAAGAAATGGAAAGGGAATGAAGGGAATGAAAGGATAGGAAAGGAATGGAGGAATGAAGGAAGGGACAGATCGAGCAGCTAACAGGACCAAAGGAACACTAACTTAACCATCGCACACTCTAGGAAGACAAGAACAAGGAGGTCAAACAATAATAACACATTCCCCATCGAACTGTTCTCAAGCAAACCGAAGCAACGTTACCGGAGCGCGGGGCGGGTGTGTGCAATGCCTCCAGCCACGCACGTTACCGCCCCCAGGCCTAACAGTGCATTGTAGAGAGGAAAGGAGGCCACGAGTCTGCCTGTACCGTCGACTGTGTGTGTGTGTTTACCTTGTATGCGATACTGTTGTTAGAATTTATTTGTTTGTTTATTAGTGAATTTAAAGCCTCTCGTCTCTTCTAGTAATGATGTTTTCTCCTATTTCTTGATATTTATTCTTCGTTTATTTACCTTGCTTTTGATACCGTTGTTATTATTGTTATTATTTATTAAGCAAGTTAGTGTGCAGTTAGTGTGTGGTGCTTAGTGTGAGTTTAAAGCCTCTCTCTTCTTGTAGTGATCATGTTTCTCCTAGTTATTGATATATATTCCTATGTTACGTTGTTTTTTATACCGTTGTTATTATTGTTATTATTTATTAAGCAAGTTAGTGTGCAGTTAGTGTGTGGCGATTAGTGTGAATTAAAAGGCTCTCTCTTCTTGTAGTGATCATGTTTCTCCTAGTTATTGATATATATTCCTATGTTACGTTGTTTTTTATACCGTTGTTATTATTGTTATTATTTATTAAGCAAGTTAGTGTGCAGTTAGTGTGTGGTGATTAGTGTGAGTTTAAAGCCTCTCTCTTCTTGTAGTGATCATGTTTCTCCTAGTTATTGATATCTATACCTATGTTACGTTGTTTTTTATACCGCTTTTATTATTGTTATTATTTATTAAGCAAGTTAGTGTGCAGTTAGTGTGTGGTGATTAGTGTGAGTTTAAAGCCTCTCTCTTCTTGTAGTGCTGATGTTTCTCCTAGTTATTGATATATATCCTATGTTACGTTGTTTTTGATACCGTTGTTATTATTGTTATTATTTAGTAGACAAGTTAGTGTGCAGTTAGTGTGTGGCGATTAGTGTGAATTAAAAGGCTCTCTCTTCTTGTAGTGCTGATGTTTCTCCTAGTTATTGATATATATTCCTGTTACGTTGTTTTTGATACCGTTGTTATTATTTATTAGGCAAGTTAGCGAGTTTCCGTCTTCTTACTGATGATGTTTTTCCCCTTCTCTTGACATCATTTCTTCCTCCCCTCTCCCAGTTTTCTTACAGCACTGCTCTGAGCGATTCTGTTTACTTAAATTCACATTCCTCTAGAGACCAATGGTTTTGATACTGGGGGCGCACCCTCCGAGGGGACGCCAGTAATTCCTAGGTGGGGGGAGGAAAGCCTTACATGAAAAGCTGGAATTTCTGTTGTTGGACTATTTCTTATTATCTTAACAAGAGCGTGGGCTAACATTAAGAAGTTCATGAAAAAATGCAAAATTATAGCCTTTATTAACTTTTTAGTCTAGTTAGGCTTACCATTGTTAATATGGGAGCGAATGTTATCTATATATGCAAGGGGAAGGGGGGGCGTGGAGGGAAGGACCCACTCTTAAAGGGTCCGTGGGAGTGAAAACTTTAGGAACCACTGCCCTAGAGTCTAAATTAGGGGGTCCTAACCGGGGGTATGAGAAACAAATGCTGGGGTATGGGACTCAATCACTGGATATTACTGTATAAGACTGGTGATGATGGTTTCGGCAGGCAAGGGAAGGAAGGGTGTGTGTGACCGTACTGAGCGATCCGATGGGGGTCTGGGATCACCGAAAGGCTAAGAACCCCTAATGTAGGTATTCGGGAGCTTACTACGTTTTTCTTATAATTAAGTAAGTGAATTTATCTCTTCAACTAATATTATCTCTCATCTTCACTCGTATCCCACCTATTGCTGTCAGTTCCCGACTAATTCACCTTCCTCTCGACACATTATAGTCAAGATTGCACAAGTTAGAAGGAGTAGAATAAGGTTTCGGATCTCTCTCCTCTACTGACAGATTTTCTCCCTTCCCGCCTATCCCACTAATCATCGCTATCACTTCATTACTGTATCTTCCTCTTGGCATACCATAACTAATATTGAATAAGTATAAGTCAAGTAACCTTCAAACCTTCGTACATTTCTATCTTCCTCTTGGCATACCATAACTAATATTGAATAAGTAAGTATAAGTCAAGTAACCCTTCGTACATTTCTCTTCTACTGGTGCTATTTATCTTTCTCTTCTCAGCTATCCTACTTATCATTTCTATCAGTTCGTCATTACTGTATCTTCCTCCTCTTGGCATATCATAACCAAGATTACTCAAGTTAAAAATGTCAAGTAACCCTTCGTAAGTATCTCTTCTACTGGTGCTATTTGTCTTTCTCTTCTCAGCTATCCCACTTATCATTGCTATCAGTTCGTCATTACTGTATCTTCCTCCTCTTGGCATATCATAACCAAGATTACACAAGTTAAAAATGTCAAGTAACCCTTCGTAAGTATCTCTCCTACTGATACTATTTATCTTTCTCAGCTATCCTACTTACTACCAGAACTAACATTACCTACTTCCTCTTCTCCGCTAATTTAACTTTCCCTCGATACACTGTCGTTGATTATACATTAGCGTTGGGGATTATCTCTACAATCTATATAATCTACTCTATTCTGTCTCTACTAATGACAATACTTCTTTCGTTCGTTCTGCAGTGGACTAGTAGGCCGATGTTGATAATGAGGAGGAGGAGGAGGAGGAGGAGGAGAAGGAAGTGTAGAATCGTCTAGAAATACTGAGTGTACTGCCTTGAAACACCTGACGCAGAATAAGACACCTTCCATAGAGACCGTCCCACAGATCGTAAATATAAACTATACTATTGACTGACCATGATAAGGAGAAGGAGGCGAAGAAGGAGGAAAGTTGGCAAGTTTCGATTAGTCGGCGCAACATCTGTGGTCATATGCCGGGTTTCGGAAAAGCCGCCCAAATTTTTCCACTCCGCCCGGGAATCGAACCCGGGCTCTCTCGGTTGTGAGCCGAGTGTGCTAACCACTGCACCACGAAGCCCCCGGAAGAAGGAGGAGGAACTGAGAAATTGTATTATGGAGTGAACGATTAAACTGCCTTGAAGCACCTGACGTATGTAGAATGAGACACTTACTTTCCACACGCATGACTTAGCAGTTCGTCTCGCAGATTATTAAAATTATAAGCTCTGGGATATGTTTAATTTTAATAGCCTCGTTTTCACACGGAAGCGTAGTAAGTATGTACACAGATGTTTCAGTTGATGTTCTCTCTCTAACGCCTAAGGTCTTGTTTTCACAAAGATAGATAGATAGATAGAGAGAGAGAGAGAGAGAGAGAGAGAGAGAGAGAGAGAGAGAGAGAGAGAGAGAGAGAGTCATGTTTTCCTGAATAGATAGATAGATAGAGTGAGTGAATGAGAGATAATTTGTCGCTTTCACGGACAGACAGACAGATAGATGGAGATAGACAGTTATGTAAAAATAGATAGATAAGGTGTCATGTTTTCACGGATAGATAAAGATAGATAGACAGATTTTATAGTCACGTTTTTCACGGATAGACGGATAGATAGAAAGACAGACACAGACAGAGATAGCAGTGAGTAGTGGGCTTTTTTTTTCATTATTGTTTCCTTTGTGTTGCCTCTACTGTAAAAAAAAAAAGATATAGAGATAGTGTTAGATATTGCAGCAGTAAAGTGTAAAGCCATGTCCATGATAAGCACGTCAGCCCACCGCATCGCCACACACACACACACACACATACACATAAATGGACCGCTCCAGCTCCTCTGAATCACATCTCAAGGCCTCTCTCTCTTTATCCCTCCCTCTCTCGCCTTCTGCATCGCTTACCGCCGTAACTCTCTACCATAACGCTCTCCCTCCTTTGTCCTTCTCCACCACCACCCCAACACATGACGCATTGCCCCCACCATCATCCCGCCGCCGGAACAATACATGACTTCTCAACACTGCTTTTATATATATTACAGACTTTCCTTTATCGTATTAGGCTATTGTGTATTCGAAAGCCTATATATTCTTAAACACTTGGGGGTTTAAACATATATACCCACATTGATAAGGCTTTCGTGGAGGTAGTGATGCTAGTATTTTCATGGGTAGTGGTTTTATGAGGCTATAGTGATAGTTTGACAAGGCTGGGACAAGCAGGCTGGTATAAAAAGATGAAAAAGGAAAAATAAATAAATAACAGTAAAGGGAGGAAAGAAAAATCAATGAAGGAATGAAGAAAAAAATAAGAAAAGAAAAACAAAGATGAAACAAAGTGCAAGGAAAGCAGGAAATTCAATAAGAGTTTGTGAAGACTTTGAGGCGGTGAAGGAAAACTAAGAAAACAAAGAAGACCAAGAAACATGCTGTCCTGAAGACCACCTATCAACCCGGACTCTAGATTCTCTGTAAAAGAGGATCAAAGATGACCTCGGGGGGGGGGGGGGGGGCAGTATGAGCCAAGCAAGATGGTGCCACTATAAACAACTGCCTGCGCCACAACGAGCTGGGGCCGACCATCAGGCCCCACCAAGAAAGCCTGCCCCAGTGCCCCAGCCATAGGTCAAAACGTAAAAGAAAGAAAAAAACGAACTATATTTGTTAAGCTGCCACTGTGTATGCTAGGTGTGTTCACGGGGTAGGAGCGTAACGGGATATTCCGCCCTACTAACGGGATGGGAGCTGAGAAAAATAACAAGATTGAGAAAGGAAAGTGGATGTAGAATTATCCCTATCCATGGTATTATAGACAGTGTTTGAAGCTTACTGAGGATTAGTAAGGGTGCATGATAAAGTGATATACTACTGCCAGGGTTTGGAGGTCGCGGGGAGGGGCCGTGGCTTGTACTAGGCTATTATTAAAGGTTCCGTCATTGTGAAAAGGTTAGGATCTCCCAGTTTGGCGTGTTGGATTATACTCGTATGCCATATAAGGCAACTTGCACAGACTCCCTTCAACAGTATTTCCTCCTTACTATGATTTTAATATCTTCCAAAAGGAGTGTTTTAAATACATCAAAAGTTCAAGACACTTCTGAAGCAAAATCTTTTATATCTTTGTGGTATCGATTTTTGTTTCCTTCATTACAGTAGGATAATAGGGAGGACGTTTTTTTTATGTTTATTTATATGTATTTAGAATTTGGTCCGTCACTTTCCGTAAAATTAAAGTAATCCATTTTCTCATAACTGAATAAGCTTGTAGAGTGTGTCCTTCCCTTCTTCCTTCATTTTATTTTCTCTCTTCTTTATTCCTTTCCTTTCTTTCCTCCTTTCTTCTTTTGCTTCTTACATCACACACACACACACACACACACACACACACACACACACACACACACACACACACAAAAGTACACTTATCTCTTTCTTTCTTATTTTTTTCTATTTACTTCTATGTGTTAGCCTCGGATAACTGAAAATACGTGTGTGCCTAAAAACATTATTAATCCATCGTTTTGCTAATAGAATCGGATCTGCGACTTCCCGTAAAACTGAACTCACCCAATTTTCTCATAACTGAATAAGGTTGTATATACTTACATGTGTTAGCCTCTGCAAACTGTATAGACGTGTGTACTTCACCTAAAAAAAAACATTATGAATCTATCAGTGTATTCAGTCAACTCTCCCTCGTGTCAAAGAGCTATGACTTGTCTCTATCGCTCTGTGTGACGAATCAATCACTCCATCAATCCATCAATGTACAGAAATATGTCTTTTTAATTAATTTAGTCAACTCTCGCTTGCGCCCAAAAGCTGCAACTTGACTATCGCTCCGTGTGACGCATATCAACCACTCCATCAATCCACCAATATAGAGAAATAGGCCTCGGTTCATTCCATCAACTGTCACTCGTGTCAAAAACCTGTGTGCGTGTGGCTTGCATCTGTTTCCCTTTGTGACGAATATCAACCACTCCATCAATCCACCAAAGCAGAGAAATAGGCCTCAATTCTTTCCATCAAATCTTACTCGCGCCGAAAAGCCATGACTTGCATTTTTTCCCTTTGTGACGAATATCAACCACTCCATCAATCCATCAGAGTACAGAAATAAGCCTCAATTCATTCCATCAACTCTCATTCGCGCCGAAAAGCCATGACTTGCATCTGTTTCTCTTTGTGACGAATATCAACCACTCCATCAATCCACCAAAGTACAGAAATAAGCCTCAATTCATTCCATCAACTCTCATTCGCGCCGAAAAACCATGACCTGTAATTGTTTCCCTATGTGACGAATATCAACCACTCCATCAATCCACCAAAGTACAGAAATAAGCCTCAATTCATTCCATCAACTCTCACTCGCGCCGAAAAGCCATGGCGTGCATCTGTTTCCTTTGTGACGAATATCAACCACTCCATCAATCCATCAGAGTACAGAAATAAGCCTCAATTCATTCCATCAACTCTCACTCGCGCCGAAAAGCTATGACTCGCATCTGCCGCCTCCCAGTGTGACAAAACGTTCCGCCGCGCTGCTTTGAGCCAAGGCCGTGAAAGGAAAGTCTGGGACACCAACACGCCGGGGATGAAAGAGCGGAAACGCGTCTTTATTTACGGCTACACTGGAGGAGGCGGAGGAGGAGGAGGAGGGAGAGATTACACTGAAGGAGGAGGAGGAGGAGGCAGGAAGAGAGGGAGAGAGAAACTGCGAGACATGACAAGGCGAGATGGAGAGAGGAGAGAGATGATGATGATGACACACACACACACACACACACACACACGGCATGACATAAGAGGACGAGGTGAAGATACTGAGAAAAGAGAAACGGAGAACACACACACATACACACACACACACACACACACACACACACACACACTTATTAAGGTATAGCCTATTAGCAAAGGTGTTGTTGCTATTAATATTATCTTTTTATGTCCATTGACGGAATACAAATTAAGGACTTGGGTAAAAGGAACGTCATTGAGGGTAACTTTCCCATCTTGAGTGAGAGATTTTGGCAGAGAAACATCGACTCAGCGAATAAACAAAAAACAACAACAACAAAAAAAGTGTTTCTAGCATTGTGAAAGGCGATTGTTTATTATATGGCGGCAATAATGTTAGGTAAAAACTATTGCAGTGCGCGGAAATGCCTGAAGGGGAGAGAGTCATTAGGGAAAAAAGTGTCATAAGTTATTTCTTGCGTCCTTTTATAGCAGAGGAAAGACAAGAAGAATGTTAAAGAAATAATGTAGCGCACGGAAATGCCTCAAGGGGAGAAAATGACAATAAAAAAAATCAGTAGGCTAACACACTTTCTTCATTTCTTTTACCGGTAACACACATATTTCCATCATCCTTTTTCATCAATTGCAAACGAAAGATTTTTTTTTATATAATTCAGTAGACACTCTAGATGTTTACTCTACCATAATAAACTTAGGAGGATATCTACGCTGCTTTAGCAAAATCAATGTCAGAATCGTGTTTTGCCAATGGCTTATGGAAGAAAAGAAGTTCATATCAATAGCTAATACCTCACGAGGCTAACACTGCATAGCCTACTACAATCTGTTCAACAAGGGCTTTTTCTTTTAACTCAGTAAACACTCAAGATATTTACTCTACCATAATAAACTTAGGAGGATATCTACGCTGCTTAAGAAAAATCAATGTCAGAATCGTGTTTTGCCAATGGCTTAGGGAAGAAAAGATGTTCCAGTCGATAGGTCTACCCTTACGAGGTGGACACGACTTCATAGCCTACTACAATCTGCTCAACAAAGTTTTTTTTTTAACTCGGTAAACACTCAAGATATTTACTACCATAATAAACTTAAGAGGATATCTACACCGCTTAAGCAAAATCAATGTCAGAATCGTGATTTGCCAGTGGGTTAGGGAAGTTTGGAAAGTTTGGTTTAGTCGGCGCAACATCTGTGGTCATTATGCCGGAGAGAGACAGAAGGGGAAGGAATTATAGAAGGGAACAGACCCCAGGAGACGGGACACAACCCCCGATTAATACCTGGTACCCATTCACTGCTGGGTGGACAGGGGCGTAGGGTATCAGAAAAGCCACCCAAATTTTTCCCACTCCGCCCGGGAATCGAACCCGGGCTCTCTCGATTGTGAGCCAAGTGTGCTAACCACTGCACCACGAAGCCCCCGGGGTTAGGGAAGAAAACATGTTCCAGGCAATAGCTCTACCCTTACGAGGCTAACACAACTGCATAGCCTATTACAATCTGCTCAACAAAGGCCCGTATTTTCAGAAGCTTTCGGCTCTCACATCAACTCTTTCCAAAGGCCGAAAGGGAGATCAACCGAGTTCCCTTGAGTGTGTTTTAAGGTTCATGGTATAGCAGAAGGGTCAGACTACCACCAGGGTCATGAAACTACTCCTGGAAATGCCCGAAACTCCTAGGAAAGTCTTGTTAAATAAATATCCTTTTGCGCTGGAGTGTTTTTTCACATTCATGGGTGCAGAAACCTCGTTATACTATCACTAGGCACATAACACCATCTATGGAAAGACCCACAACAACCGCTACGGAAGCCTTATCAAATGTGTGTGTGCTGGGACGCCGAAACGTTGCATGAATGAAGTGACGACATTCGATTAAGATGGAACTCACGCACCGCCGAGTGAAAGCAAGTCAGTCGTCTGTGTACAGGACGACTTCGTAAATATTTAAACACACGAGTAGCAACAATTTCTAAGAAGATGGGAAGGAGAAAGGAGGGAGAGAGAGGGAGAGAGGGAAAGAATGACGAGCTGGCTGGACTTATCAGTATACAAATTATGACATACTTAAAGCCTTACTAATACAACTAAGAGGAAATCACACACGGTTCTCTTTTGCAATGGGCGAGATAGATAGATAGATAGAGAGGGAGAAAGACATATACAGTTAGAAAGGTTAGTTTGATAAATAGATATAGATGGATAGACAGATAGATACACAGATAGATAAAGAGGGGAAGATGGCAATATTATACAGAGTAGGATAAGGAAGGGAAGTTAATAAAAGTGGAAAGAAGGAAAGGAAAGTGAAAAAAGAGGAGGAAAAAGAGGAGAAGAAGAAGGGTTAGGAGAAACAAAATTAAAAGAAAGTCAAGGAAAGTAAGAAGAAGAAGGAGAGGAGGAAGGAGAGTAAAAGGAAGTAGAGAGGTGGAATGCATGTGAAGAAAGGAGGGAGAAGGAAGGGAGGAAGGGAAAGAGGAAGGAGGGAGGGAGGGAAGGGAGGGAAAATAACGGAAGGAGGACGATAATAATGTAAACACGAGAGAGAGAGAGAGAGAGAGAGAGAGAGAGAGAGAGAGAGAGAGAGAGAGAGAGAGAGAGAGAGAGAGAAGAGGAAGAAAAGAAAGAGAAAAAGGAAACAGACAAAAAATAATGACAGACTTAGAAAAAAAAAGGAAACGTAGAAAGAGAGAGAGAGAGAGAGAGAGAGAGAGAGAGAGAGAGAGAGAGAGGAAATAAAGAAACAAAGCGAGAGATAAACAGATAAATTGATAAAGCGATATAAATAGATAGATAGATAGATAGATAGAAATAGATAGATAGATATAAATGATCAGACAGAAAAAAGAAAAAGTAAACAAGGATAGAAATAAATAAAGACAGAAGATGAAAGAAAACAGAGAAACAAAGATAGACAGAAAGAAATAACAATGAAAATGAGAAAAAATGAAAACAGAGAGAGAGAGAGAGAGAGAGAGAGAGAGAGAGAGAGAGAGAGAGAGAGAGAGAGAGAGAGAGAGAGAGAGAGAGAGAGAGAGATGGCACGAGGGATGCAGATGGGAGGAGGAGAAAACCCATCCAGACAGAAAGGGCTCCAGACAACTTTCACTCGATTCTTTGCTCACCGCCGCGGGAGATGAAAGGGGCGAGACGGGAGACGCCAGAAAAAGATATAAAAAGAGAAAGAAATAGAAAGGGAGAGAGAAAACAGAAGGGTATCGTACGTTCGCGGCATCTCTGAAAACATGAACATCTGTCTGGCAGTAAAGCAAAGTAAAAAGTAGATGAAGTAAATGAGTAAAATAAAAGGCTGTAAAAAAGTAGGCTATAGGAAGTAAAACGAACGTAAGAAAACAGGAAGGTATTGTACGTTCGCGGCATCTCTGAAAACATGAACATCTCTCTGGCATTAAAAAAAAAAGAAAAAAAAGTAGATGAAGTAATTGAGTAAAGTAAAAAGCTGTAAATAAAGTAGGCTATAGGAAGTAAAAAGAACGTAAGAAAACAGAAAGGTATTGTACGTTCGCGGCATCTCTGAATAACACGAACATCCATACATCTGTCTGGCAGTAAAACAAAGTAAAAAGTAGATAAAGTATAGGAGTAAAGTAAAAAAGTTGTAAAAAAAACATATAAAGTAAAAAAAGGGAAAAAAAGAGAAAGGTTTTACACGCAGAATCTCTTAAAAAAAAAAAAGAACATCTAACTGACATCTTGAAGTATAAATAAATAAATAAATAAATAACAAACTCAAGATAAAAGAAAAAAAAAGAAGAATAACAGAAAGGTATATACGCGGCATTTCTTAAGTTAAAAATTGCGTTATAGTATTAATAAAATGCCTCGTTATTTTACTTATTTTGCAGGTAGATTTTAAGAGTTCCATTTTTTGTGTGTGTCTCGCATACTGGACACACACACACACACACACACACACGCCCCCCACCATTTTAATATTCAATCAATCGCTTTTCCTTTCGACAATTAAAAAAAAAGAGAAAATATACGCAAATTACAACAGAAACTTATTAAATTAACTCGCAATTAAGTTCCCAATATTTCTACTTCCTGTTTTTATATATGTTCGTTCAATCCCTGTATACCTATTTATATTAGGCTACTTTCCTTTCTCATATTAATTTTCGCAAGTCAAATTATCAACCTACTCCATTATATCCTTCCTTTTCATTTCTTTTATATATTCGTCTAATCCCTCTACCTCTACATTCACTATCCCTTCACATATACCTTTTGCAACAATGACGTTAACAAAAATCTACTTCATATAATACTCACTTTCCATTCGTTTATATATTCGTTCAGTCTATTCTCTCCCTATTTATATCGCTTTCCCTTATAATTTAATAACCTATTAATTTCAGCAGCCATCAAATCATCAATCTACTGTATTATATATGTTCACTTCCTATTTTTTTTGGTATATATGTTCAATCCCTCTCTCTATTTACATTTACTCTCCCTTCTCATGATTAGAATTTACTTTAGTCAACAGTCAAATTAATCTTTTATTTCGGGTTTTCTTGCCTTCTTTTCCCCTGAGCTGCTTTCTTTACGGCAAAACAAACAACAAATTAATTAAATCTACGAAAACTGCACAACTGAATATACTCAACAGTCAAGTTTAATCTTTTTTGTCGGGTTTTCTTGTTTTCTTTTTCCCTTGAGCTTCTTCCTTTACGCCAAAACAAACAACAACAACAAATTAATCAAATCTACGAGAACTGCATAACTTTATATACTCAACAGTCAAGTTTAATCTTTTTTGTCGGGTTTTCTTGTTTTCTTTTTCCCTTGAGCTTCTTCCTTTACGCCAAAACAAACAACGACAACAAATTAATCATATCTACGAGAACTGCGTAACTTTATATACTCACGTCATACAATGCAGCCCAGGTGGTGAGTGCGTAGGTGTTTCCGTAGGTGTGTGCGCGTGCTGGTCACCTCGCCCCCACCACCTCCACCTCCACCAGCCACCTCCACTCTCCCTTGCTCCGCGTACACTTTCTAACAACTTTCCCTCTCTGGTTGTGTCTGGGGCTGGCCGGCCGCCGACACCCACCACGGCCATGCACCGCCACCTTTCCCTTGCGATCTGGCTCCTTGTTAGTCCTCGCCCACCACTCACGGTCTCTGTAATGGTGGAAATAGAAAGGTTAATTCTCTGTATTCTGTATCTTCCCTTATGTTCAATGGTGTGTGACAAACCTATAGTACCCTTTGCCTGTAACTATATGGGCTTTACCTAAAAATCATTCACTTCATCAATTCACGGCCTCTGTAATGGTGAAAAGTTAAGTTAATCCTCTGTAGCTTTCCTTATGGTCAGTGGTCATCTGTTTATATGGTGCGTGACAAACCTATAATACCCTTTGTCTGTAACTATATGTGCTTTACCTAAAAATCATTCACTCCAACAATCACGGCCTCTGTAATGGTAAAAAAGTTAAGTTGATGCTCTGTCGCTTTCCTTATGTTTGCCAATCCTTTGTTCTGTGCGTGACAAAGGTATAATCACTGACACCTTTCCCTTGTATTCCCTCATCCTCCACTCGCGGTCTCTGTAATGTTGAAATTTAAGCCTCTGTAACGCTCCTTATGTTCAGAGCTGTTCGGTGTGTGACAAACCTATTATACTTTTCCCTTATATTCGTTTCTCGGACTTTCACGATCTCTGTAACGGTAGAAATAGTACAGTTAATCCTCTTCTGTACCTTTCCTTATGTTCGGACAAAGATATGATTCACAGTACCTTCCCTTGTGTTCGCTCCTCAAATCTCCTTAACCTTTCACGATCTCTGTAATGGTAGAAATAGGAAAGTTAATCCTCAGCTGTACCTTTCCTCATGTTCGGACAAAGATATGATTCCCAGTACCTTCCCTTGTGTTCGCTCCTCAAATCTCCTTAACCTTTCACGATCTCTGTAATGGTAGAAAAAGGAAAGTTAATCCTCTTCTGTACCTTTCCTTATGTTCGGACAAAGATGTGATTCCCAGTACCTTCCCTTGTGTTCGCTCCTCAAATCTCCTTAACCTTTCACGATCTCTGTAATGGTAGAAATAGTTGTTAATCCTCTGTACCATTCTTCGTGTTCGTTAGCAATATTTGAGACCCGTAACAAAGCTATCTCCTGTACGCCTTCCCTGATGTTCGTACCTCAACTATATATATACCCCAGCCAGCGTCTCTGTACTAATGATAAAGATGTACTACACGACTATTCCTTTACAGTCCCGTGATTCTTATTATTGTTATTCTTCAGTAAATCTAAATCAATTGAAAATAATACTAAATAGCTGACGTGGATGGTGATGTTTTCCGCGGTCTGTTTTGCAATGAAAGGGAAAGAAAGGGATTGGATGGAGAGAGAGAGAGAGAGAGAGAGAGAGAGAGAGAGAGAGAGAGAGAGAGAGAGAGAGAGAGAGAGAGAGAGAGAGAGAGAGAGAGAGAGAGTGTGTGTGTGTGTGTGTGTGGGGGGGGGGGGGGGTAGGCTGATTGGCTTCATTTGAACAACCCACACGCGCGAGTAGGCCGCCAGTCCACACACACACACACGTAGATCCGGCACCCCCGCTCAATGTGTGTGTGTGTGTGTGTGTGTGTGTGTGTGTGTGAGAGAGAGAGAGAGAGAGAGAGAGAACCCTTTTAGTATCATGGTCATTCAAACTTTCTGTAAAACATTTTATCTCTAACACTTTCCCTTTCTTCACTTTCCACTCCTTCCCCAGTCCCTTCAAAATCACTAATACAAACTCTAATACAGCATTCATTTCCCCTAATAGGCCTACCTTGAAATTTATATGACCTTACAAACTTTATTCTTTCCCTTTCTGTACTTTCCATTCCTTCCCTCAGTCCCTTCAAACTCACTAATGATAATACTAACACAATATTCCTTCATTCTCATCACACACTCCTAATACCTTTTAATATATCCGTTCAAACTTCTAACTATTCTTATATCTCTCTTACTTTTCCTCACCTTCCTTAGTCACTTCAAACTCACTATCACTAATATTAACATGACTTTCCTTCCTTCTCACCACATAGCTAACAATATAACCGTTCAAACTTCTAATATTATATCTCTCTTATTTCCCCTTTCCTTACTTTCAACTCCCTCCCTCACTAACATTCCTCCGCCCTTTCCACCACAACACACCGCTAATACCATTTAATAAGACCGTCCCAACTTCCTACTTTCCCTTTCCAAACTTTCTACTCCTTCCTTCCTCACCCAGTTCCATCACCCACCACAGGTTCAAAAGGTCAATGCGACGGAGATGAACACCGAGGCAACGCGTAGTTATAGCGTATCCCCCGAAAAACTGTGTACATCTACCCTGTCCCTTTAAACTTACTATGGCCACACACAATAAATGAAGAAAAAACATCGTAAGATTATTATTTAGGAAGCGTAAGTAACAATCTCTAGATGCTCAGAGTTTAACAAAAGCGAAGAGAAAGAGAATTTGCTTACATGATATTAACGCAAGATTCCTTTTCACTAACCAAACTCATGATACATATAGCTAAGTTAGTGGTTTCAAGGTTCAGTTTCTATGCCTTTCCTTCGTTCTGTTCGGTATTATATATATATAGTGTCATTATTCGCCTCTAGTAGCTATACAGTCTAAATAAGTTCTCGAGTGTACAAGACCATAGCGAGCAGCGTTGCCAGATTGTCGTACTCATATAAATTGCATTATTTAGTTTGAGCACCCAAATCTGTCTCACCCACACCACTAACGATATCCAATTGAAGTTTGTGCTAAACCCGCAAAGTATCGACGTTCTTTTTTTTTATATGCTTATGGGCCAGAAACTGAAAAATGCGATGTTGTCAGTACGATAATTTGGTAACCTTGATAGTGAGGTATGGATAGATAAAAAGAGAAAAGAGAGATGTATAGATAGACAAATAGATAGCTAAATAGACAGATAGATAGGTAGATAGACTGACTGATAGATGGATAGACAGTTATAGTGTTGTTGTTGCATGCGCGAGTGTTGTAGCGAAAGGGACTGTGGTCGGGGAGAGGGCTATTTCCTGGTCTGTCTGTCTGGCTGTTACGTTCACTCTGATAATCGTAGAAATAATAATAGCGGTGGTGGTGGTGGTGGCAGTAGTAGTAGTAGTAGTAGTAGTAGTAGTAGTAGTAGTAGTAGATGAATGACACACACACACACACACACACACACACACACACACACGTACGTTTCCATATCAAGTAATGTCAATATAAGGAGAGAGAGAGAGAGAGAGAGAGAGAGAGAGAGAGAGAGAGAGAGAGAGAGAGAGAGAGAGAGAGAGAGAGAGAGAGAGAGCAATGATAGACAAAAAAATGAAAGAAAACAGAAAAAGAAAAAGAGGAAAAAATCATGAGAGAGAGAGAGAGAGAGAGAGAGAGAGAGAGAGAGAGAGAGAGAGAGAGAGAGAGAGAGGGGGGAGACTATATCGCAAGCTGTCAAACTTCGCTAACTGTAAACCTTTCAACTCCACTCTGAACACAATAACACAACTAATTCATAACAACAAAAGTAAACCACTGATCCTACGCCCTTAGTCCCTACGAGAAGACTATGAGCAGGGAAAGGAAGAGAAAGTAAAGAAAGAAAATGAATCAAGTCTGAACGCTTATATTAAAAAGGTATTGAGGATATATGGGAAAGAGGAAGGAATGATATGTTTAGTACTGAACAGCGGTACAAACGATTAGGGGAGGAGGAGGAAGAGGAGGGGAGGAAGGAGGGGAACGAGGATGGTGGTGGGAGGGAGGCGAGGGAAGGAGAGGGAGGGAAGGGGGGAAGGAGGAGGAGGCAGATGGTAGAGGGAGGAAGGAGGAGAGGAAAGATGGTGAGGAGGAGGAGGAGGAGGAGGAGGGGGGGAAAGGGGAGGAAGGAGGGGAACGAGGATGGTGGTGGGAGGGAGGCGAGGGAAGGGGGGAAGGAGGAGGAGGCAGATGGTAGGGAGGAAGGAGGAAGGGAAAGAGGAGGAGGAGGAGGAGGGAGGAGAGGCAGGTGGAGTGGGTGGAAGGGGAGAAGGAGGAAGGGAGAGGAGGAGGAACAAGTAGGAGTCAGGTGGAAGGGGAGGAGGAGGAGGAGCAGGCAGGAGTCAGGTGGAGTAGGTGGGTGGCGCGGCAGGTGTTTGGCACTACAGATGGTCGGGGAAAGGCAGACCAGACTAGCGGTGCTGCGGGAAGCTTGGCTCAGACTGTTCCTGCCTACCCTCTGGTGTTACCGAGCCAGGCCAGAATACATCAACCATTCATACATCATACTTACATATATACATTAAACCACAATGTTCCTTATTTAATACCTATGGAAAACGTACTAGGGCTTCACATGCAACACAGTCTCCTATTTACTAAGCCTGTCCAGAATACATCAACCGTTCATACATTCATTTACATCAACCACATTGTTCCGTATTTTAAACCTATAGAAAATGTAGTTACCAAGACTTCACATGAATCACAGTCTCCCATTTGCTAATCAGAAATTTCAGTTCCAGAAAATATATACTTATTCTTCTTAGTTTTCCCTATATAGTCCTAATAAATCACTGTTTTAATATATATGCCAAATGCCAGCTCTCCATATATTCTCATTTCATTTCACTTAGACATCAGGACAGATCACCTAGTCTGGACCATAGGGTCTGTGTGGTCTGAATATCTATGTAAATTTGTGAGAAAAAAAAAACCTATATCTATTTCAGCTGAACATTAGGAACAAGCTGCCTTAATCCTACCATACTGTTCTTGCCTTCTTGTTCATTCATATATGATAAAATCGAAATAACACATTCAGCTTTTCTTCTATAAAAGTTTGTGTGCCTGAAAAAAGCCAAAAGCCTTATACCAACACACCCAGCACACAAATAATCTGAAACAAATCCTAACACACCATCTCCCTCCCTTCCAGAGTCCCATGGTCACCGAAACAATGGAGGTGGATTCCTGGGTGAGCGTCCAGGCCCGGCGGGAACAGTTTGAACAGCTCTACGAAGACAGCCCACTGGTGACCCCTCAGAAGCCTACTCCCCCAGCCTTCCAGCCCACGCCCAGGCCCAGAACGCTATCCATACCTAACCGGACCTCCCCAAACAGTGACGAGCTCAAGGCGTACCAAGGGAAGATGACTCAGTCCTTCTACCATGAGTTTAACAGTAAGGATTCACCACCAAGGTATTCCTCCAGCAAGGGGACAGGTAACAGAAGTCCTGATGTGGTGAGCTCCGGGCAACTGACCAAGAATAATAATGTCCTACTGAGGAAAAATAGCAATTCTCCGAGAAGTGAGGAATCTTCTGAAAATATCGTAACACCAAAGTCCAGTCCAACGAAAGTCATCCCACTGTTTAGGCCAACCACAGTAGCACCCGAGAGGACAAATGTGGAGGTTGAGAAGACAGCGCCGCCTCCACCAGATCCCATTCAAGGCAAAAGGGGACGGTTCTTCTCGCACATCCGCTCAAGGTCTCACGGAAACTTCATCGTCAAAAGAGACCCCAGTGAGGAGCGGGTTTCCTCGGCCGGTCAGAAGAATGGCATCTCAGCCCATAAGGAAAACAAGTTCCACAAGGACTGGCTGACCCCCAAACGGAAGCAGAGAAGCATAGACGACCTGCTGGGCAATGACGACTCGACAAGTACGAGTTCATCCTTCGAGGGTAAGCAGAGACTCGTGTCGAACGTCGTCAAGAACATGAAAAACAAAGAAACGCCGACGGTTCTCAGGAAACTCAGCTTCTCCAAAAACGAAAAGGACTTCAAGAACATGAAAGAGAAATCCGTCACTCCAAGTAAAAGCAACAAGCAGTCAGCCCTCTTAACCTCTCTATCGGGAAAGGCCGGCATCATTCACTTATCCAACAGGCATAAGTCTAGCAGTAAGGACTCAGGGATAAACACAAACCTCAAACCAGATATCGAAGAAAAACCCGTGAGGCTCAGGTCACACTCAACGGACATGGCTAAGGTTCCCGAGCTCATCGCTAAGGCCGTGGCTGAAGCGGCGTCTAAACGAAGCTTAGCACAGACGAGGGACAGCGGCACATCATCCTCCAGCGACAACACTCTTTCCAACCCAAGACGAAGCTCACAACAGAAGAGAGAGACAAGTACATCCTCCCACAACGATGACAGAGTTTCCGATCCAAGACGGACCTCACCACAGACGAGAGAGACCGGCACATCATCCTCCAGTGACGACAGACTTTCCGACCCTCCCGAACGCCCCCCACGCCGAAGAACGCCATGCCCCGGACAAACCCCGCGGAGGAAGGGTAAAGCTCCGACCCCACCCAGTCAGTCCTCACCGGCTGTGATCGAACAAAGCAAACCAAGTAACGGCCACCACAGCGATACGCCCACTAAGTCGTCTCCAGAAGAGTCGTCCAAATCTTTCTGGAGTAGATTCAGGGATGCATCATCGCTGGACAACCTCGAGTCTCCTCCATCTGTTCCGTCGAATCACTTAGTCGTGAGGTCGTGTGAGAACCTGCCTGACGTAGTACACACAAGCTCTCCTTCCTCACACTCTAACACATCTTACACCAATCTAAAGTCCACCGGCAGACCTCCACTTGACAACAGACGCAACAGAGATAACACTGACAGAGAAACATCAAAGGAGAGTCAAGCTAACCTGGAGAACCTCAATGCAAATCACACAGACGAAACCTCCCATGAAAGACACACGACGGAGGTGGAAGGCTTGCCCGGCGGCCCTCCCCCGAAAAAGCCCCCAAGAACCTTCGCCTACGACATCTACAAGAGCACTAGTACACCCACACCCGAGACCAAGAGTGAGGAGAGAGGAGTAAATGACAACCCAGCGACCAAGACCGCCACACCAATCTACGCCGTGCCAGTCAAGAAGAGCAGCAAGATGATGATCCCTAAGCCACCAGTGAGGAGCAAAAGTGACCTATCAAAGGAGAACGCCAAGCCATCCGTCGCCCCGAAACCTCCGCACGTCTTGGCCAAGGCTAAGAGGACGTCCCTGGTTGACCCCCTTTCGAATTTGGAGAAAGAGGAGGAAGCAGCCATCACCTCGGAGTTCCAGCGTCAGGCACATGTTCGGTACAGCCTCAGAAGACCGAACGATCCACCGCCGCCGTCTCCTTCATCGCCCAGACAAGACGAGGAAGGAAATACTCAATACGAATCAACGTCGAAGCTATCCGTGACCTCATCAGAAGCCCAGCATGATGTCGGGTATTCCAGCATCCACTACGCCAAAGAAAATGAAAACTCTAACACTGAACGAGACATCAATAGGACCGTTTCCAGCACTCACGGATCAGCAGAACGCAAAAGCTCGGGTGACTATGAACAACTCACACCGACAGCCTCACCATTTGTCCCTGCCTCCTGCCAGGGTGGACGAGGCCCCGGCGAGGGTGACCAACCAATGTCGCTGACCTACTGCCCCTCGCCTGACCTGACCTACACCCACACCAAGCGCAGTATGAGTGATGAAACTCTGTACAAGGTGAGTGAATGAGAATGAGTGAGTGAATGAATGAAGAGTGAATGAAAATTTATGAAAGTCTGATGAAAAAGTTAACGATTGGGGTAGATAAGTGATAAAGAACAGAAAGATCTCAAGTAAAACTGAAAACGGATTACCGGAACAGAAGGAATTTGCTGGCATGGAATAAAAAAAACAGATCTCACTAATTATAAAAATGTTTGCTATCACTGAAAATCCAAAGGAAATGGTAAAGTTGGGGGCATATGCTATAGCTGAACATGGTCTGTGTGCTCATCTCACATCACACAGGCCCATCTAAGCAGTTCAATAACTTGTGTCCTTGGTTATCATTTATTATTTATTTATCATTATTTACGCCTCCCAATCCTGCAGGGGTCCAAGCCGGGAGAGCCTGTCTACGCCACGCCAACATTCCAGATGAACAACCAGCACGCAGACAAGGCTGGCCAGAAGGAGCTCCACTACATGGTAAGCCTTGACAGAACACTTAAGGGGAGAGCAGTTTTACAAGTTGAATACAAGAAGTTTTGGGTCCCTACAGAGTTCGGTTTAGGAGCAGTATTACAAGTCGAATCCGAGATGTTTTGGGTCCCTACAGAGTTCGGTTTAGGAGCAGTATTACAAGTTGAATATGAGATGTTTTGGGTTCCTACAGAGTTCAGTTTAGGAGCAGTATTACAAGTCGAATTCGAGATGTTTTGGGTCCCTACAGAGTTCGGTTTAGGAGCAGTATTACAAGTCAAATACGAGATGTTTTGGGTCCCTACAGAGTTCGGTTTAGGAGCAGTATTACAAGTCGCATTCGAGATGTTTTGGGTCCCTACAGAGTTCAGTTTAGGAGCAATATTACAAGTCCCATACGAGATGTTTGAGTTCAGTTTAGTCCCATACGAGATGTTTTGGGTCCCTACAGAGTTCAGTTGATGTTTTGGGTCCCTACAGAGTTCGGTTTAGGAGCAGTATTACAAGTCGAATTCGAGATGTTTTGGGTCCCTACAGAGTTTGGTTTAGGAGCAGTATTACAAGTCAAATACGAGATGTTTTGGGTTCCTACAGAGTTCAGTTTAGGAGCAATATTACAAGTCCCATACGAGATGTTTTGGGTCCCTACAGAGTTCAGTTTAGGAGCAGTATTACAAGTCCCATACGAGATGTTTTGGGTCCCTACAGAGTTCGGTTTAGGAGCAGTATTACAAGTTGAATTCGAGATGTTTTGGGTCCCTACAGAGTTCGGTTTAGGAGCAGTATTACAAGTCGAATTCGAGATGTTTTGGGTCCCTACAGAGTTTGGTTTAGGAGCAGTATTACAAGTCGAATTCGAGATGTTTTGGGTCCCTACAGAGTTCGGTTTAGGAGCAGTATTACAAGTCGAATTCGAGATGTTTTGGGTCCCTACAGAGTTTGGTTTAGGAGCAGTATTACAAGTCAAATACGAGATGTTTTGGGTTCCTACAGAGTTCGGTTTAGGAGCAGTATTACAAGTCAAATTCGAGATGTTTTGGGTCCCTACAGAGTTCGGTTTAGGAGCAGTATTACAAGTCAAATACGAGATGTTTTGGGTCCCTACAGAGTTTGGTTTAGGAGCAGTATTACAAGTCGAATTCGAGATGTTTTGGGTCCCTACAGAGTTCGGTTTAGGAGCAGTATTACAAGTCGAATTCGAGATGTTTTGGGTCCCTACAGAGTTCGGTTTAGGAGCAGTATTACAAGTTGAATATGAGAAATTTTGGGTTCCTACAGAGTTCGGTTTAGGAGCAGTATTACAAGTCAAATACGAGATGTTTTGGGTCCCTACAGAGTTCGGTTTAGGAGCAGTATTACAAGTCGAAGCCGAGATGTTTTGGGTCCCTACAGAGTTCGGTTTAGGAGCAGTATTACAAGTCGAATCCGAGATGTTTTGGGTCCCTACAGAGTTCGGTTTAGGAGCAGTATTACAAGTCGAATCCGAGATGTTTTGGGTCCCTACAGAGTTCAGTTTAGGAGCAGTATTACAAGTCCCATACGAGATGTTTTGGGTCCCTACAGAGTTCAGTTTAGGAGCAGTATTACAAGTTGAATCCGAGATGTTTTGGGTCCCTACAGAGTTCAGTTTAGGAGCAGTATTACAAGTTGAATACGAGATGTTTTGGGTCCCTACAGAGTTCGGTTTAGGAGCAGTATTACAAGTCGAATATGAGATGTTTTGGGTCCCTACAGAGTTCGGTTTAGGAGCAGTATTACAAGTCCCATACGAGATGTTTTGGGTCCCTACAGAGTTCAGTTTAGGAGCAGTATTACATGTTGAATATGAGATGTTTTGGGTCCCTACAGAGTTCAGTTTAGGAGCAGTATTACATGTTGAATATGAGATGTTTTGGGTCCCTACAGAGTTCAGTTTAGGAGCAGTATTACAAGTTGAATACAAGAAGTTTTGGGTCCCTACAGAGTTCGGTTTAGGAGCAGTATTACAAGTTGAATACAAGAAGTTTTGGGTCCCTACAGAGTTCGGTTTAGGAGCAGTATTACAAGTCCCATACGAGATGTTTTGGGTCCCTACAGAGTTCAGTTTAGGAGCAGTATTACATGTTGAATATGAGATGTTTTGGGTCCCTACAGAGTTCAGTTTAGGAGCAGTATTACATGTTGAATATGAGATGTTTTGGGTCCCTACAGAGTTCAGTTTAGGAGCAGTATTACAAGTCGAATCCGAGATGTTTTGGGTCCCTACAGAGTTCAGTTTAGGAGCAGTATTACAAGTTGAATACCAGATGTTTTGGGTCCCTACAGAGTTCACTTTAGGAGCAGTATTACAAGTTGAATCCGAGATGTTTTGGGTCCCTACAGAGTTCGGTTTAGGAGCAGTATTACAAGTCGAATTCGAGATGTTTTGGGTCCCTACAGAGTTCGGTTTAGGAGCAGTATTACAAGTCAAATACGAGATGTTTTGGGTCCCTACAGAGTTCGGTTTAGGAGCAGTATTACAAGTCGAAGCCGAGATGTTTTGGGTCCCTACAGAGTTTGGTTTAGGAGCAGTATTACAAGTCGAATTCGAGATGTTTTGGGTCCCTACAGAGTTTGGTTTAGGAGCAGTATTACAAGTCGAATTCGAGATGTTTTGGGTCCCTACAGAGTTCGGTTTAGGAGCAGTATTACAAGTCGAAGCCGAGATGTTTTGGGTCCCTACAGAGTTTGGTTTAGGAGCAGTATTACAAGTCGAATTCGAGATGTTTTGGGTCCCTACAGAGTTCGGTTTAGGAGCAGTATTACAAGTTGAATATGAGATGTTTTGGGTCCCTACAGAGTTCGGTTTAGGAGCAGTATTACAAGTTGAATACGAGATGTTTTGGGTCCCTACAGAGTTCAGTTTAGGAGCAGTATTACAAGTTGAATACGAGATGTTTTGGGTCCCTACAGAGTTCAGTTTAGGAGCAGTATTACAAGTCCCATACGAGATGTTTTGGGTCCCTACAGAGTTCAGTTTAGGAGCAGTATTAAAAGTTGAATACCAGAAGTTTTGGGTCCCTACAGAGTTCGGTTTAGGAGCAGTATTACAAGTCGAATCCGAGATGTTTTGGGTCCCTACAGAGTTCAGTTTAGGAGCAGTATTACAAGTCGAATTCGAGATGTTTTGGGTCCCTACAGAGTTCGGTTTAGGAGCAGTATTACAAGTTGAATATGAGATGTTTTGGGTCCCTACAGAGTTCGGTTTAGGAGCAGTATTACAAGTCAAATACGAGATGTTTTGGGTCCCTACAGAGTTTGGTTTAGGAGCAGTATTACAAGTCAAATACGAGATGTTTTGGGTCCCTACAGAGTTCAGTTTAGGAGCAGTATTACAAGTCCCATACGAGATGTTTTGGGTCCCTACAGAGTTCGGTTTAGGAGCAGTATTACAAGTTGAATATGAGATGTTTTGGGTCCCTACAGAGTTCGGTTTAGGAGCAGTATTACAAGTTGAATACCAGATGTTTTGGGTCCCTACAGAGTTCGGTTTAGGAGCAGTATTACAAGTTGAATACGAGATGTTTTGGGTCCCTACAGAGTTCGGTTTAGGAGCAGTATTACAAGTTGAATACGAGATGTTTTGGGTCCCTACAGAGTTCGGTTTAGGAGCAGTATTACAAGTCGAATTCGAGATGTTTTGGGTCCCTACAGAGTTCGGTTTAGGAGCAGTATTACAAGTCAAATACGAGATGTTTTGGGTCCCTACAGAGTTTGGTTTAGGAGCAGTATTACAAGTCGAATTCGAGATGTTTTGGGTCCCTACAGAGTTCGGTTTAGGAGCAGTATTAAAAGTCGAATTCGAGATGTTTTGGGTCCCTACAGAGTTCGGTTTAGGAGCAGTATTACAAGTTGAATATGAGAAATTTTGGGTTCCTACAGAGTTCGGTTTAGGAGCAGTATTACAAGTCAAATACGAGATGTTTTGGGTCCCTACAGAGTTCGGTTTAGGAGCAGTATTACAAGTCGAATTCGAGATGTTTTGGGTCCCTACAGAGTTCGGTTTAGGAGCAGTATTACAAGTCGAATATGAGATGTTTTGGGTCCCTTCAGAGTTTGGTTTAGGAGCAGTATTACAAGTCGAATATGAGATGTTTTGGGTCCCTTCAGAGTTTGGTTTAGGAGCAGTATTACAAGTCGAATATGAGATGTTTTGGGTCCCTTCAGAGTTCGGTTTAGGAGCAGTATTAAAAGTCGAATATGAGATGTTTTGGGTCCCTTCAGAGTTCGGTTTAGGAGCAGTATTACAAGTCGAATATGAGATGTTTTGGGTCCCTTCAGAGTTCGGTTTAGGAGCAGTATTACAAGTTGAATATGAGAAGTTTTGGGTTCCTACAGAGTTCGGTTTAGGAGCAGTATTACAAGTTGAACAAGAGATGTTTTGGGTTCCTACAGAGTTCAGTTTAGGAGCAGTATTACAAGTTGAACAAGAGATGTTTTGGGTCCCTACAGAGTTCAGTTTAGGAGCAGTATTACAAGTTGAACAAGAGATGTATTGGGTCCCTACAGAGTTCGGTTTAGGAGCAGTATTACAAGTTGAATCCGAGATGTTTTGGGTCCCTTCAGAGTTCGGTTTAGGAGCAGTATTACAAGTTGAATCCGAGATGTTTTGGGTCCCTACAGAGTTCAGTTTAGGAGCAGTATTACAAGTTGAACAAGAGATGTTTTGGGTTCCTACAGAGTTCAGTTTAGGAGCAGTATTACAAGTCGAATACAAGAAGTTTTGGGTCCCTACAGAGTTTGGTTTAGGAGCAGTAATACAAGTTGAATACAAGAAGTTTTGGGTTCCTACAGAGTTCGGAATGAATAACTCTGTAGGGACCCGAAACTTCTTGGACTGAACATGTAATACAGCCCTTTGTGCAATCCAACATCTTAACCTCACTCTCTAACCTGGCAGCACTCCATGTGGCCATACAAATTGGGACTGTACCCGGCATATTAGCTCGCTTAAATAATTTCTAGCATAACACATTGTAGTCAACTTAATATTGAAGGTATTTTCTTCATGTTAGGTATGAGTATTTAGTTTGGAGTAGTTACATTATCTTGCCTAAGGGTTTTGTAGTTGACTTTTAACTTTTAGATGCTGAAAATGTTACTTATTAAACTTTCTAACAAATTAATGAAAAATGTACTACCTATGTAATCCCTAAACATCAATGTATGCTTGAGAGGAGGCGCACCGCAGACCCACAGTTAGGCCTTCTAACTCAACATGGTTACTCTGGGATCGCGGCTGTTTCCCAATACTCATCTTTATGCCACTACCTAACTTTAAACAAAAAAAAATGTGGTGTGGATGTTTTACTAGTATTTCCGAAGTCACTAAATGCTTTAATAATTGTTAGGTAGGCCTGAGTCGAGAGAGCAGAGATGACTGACAATAATTTATGCATGACCGTAGGCTGTAATCATGAGCATTGTGGCAGCCTAACCCAGGATCACATCTACTAAATAAAAGTGATCGTTCTAATAAAATCCTTCACAGACTTTAGTTCACATATTAATGATTAATGATAGAGTGCCCTGGGTCTCTCCCATGCTTATGTTAACTACACTAACACAACCAACTATTCTTGTTCCTGCAATTTTAGTGTTCCATCCTTTTCACTGACGAGGAGGAGGCAGACGCCGGCCGGGACAGAGGCGAGGGGAGGCTCAGGAGGAACAGTGTCCACGGAAGGGAAAAAGTCTTGGGCACAGAAGCTGAAGATGGAAACAAGGGAAGGTCAAGCCTGATTTCAGCCTGGAAGAGAGAGTTCCGCCAAAGCTGCCGACAAGTCCAGAGCAGGATAAAGAAAACTGTGGCCAGATAGTGAGAGCGGTGACTGTGATGCCGACAGGTCTGCCTTAGTCTGATGCGTACATAAAACACTGGACAAACATTCCTTGCAGGGAGACATTTGCTAGCATGAGACAAGTGGCAGGTCCCTGAATGCCTGCCAGACTGCGTTGTGATAATACTATGGGTGATTTGTGATAATGTAAGAGATAGATAGAGCAAAGCTAAACTACTGTAAATTTTTCTTACCTCACTAAAGTGAGACTAATGCCTCTTCATGGAGAGGTTTTGTTACTCCTACTAAAGTTGATTACGAGTGTAATGCTTTCATGGAATTGCTTCTAATGACACAGCTGAATGCTTTTCCACCTCCATATAATGGTCATTTGATTTCTGCAGGAGGGTGCTCTCTGCTATAAGACAGCTGCACTGCCTCTAGCAAACTCCACTTTGTTGCTGAATGGCTAGGCACACCACTGAACGGCTGCGCTAGAAAACTGATCCAATAAATTCTAGGTAATGTCTATTCATTGCTGCCCACGTGTGTTTTCCTTCAAAAACAGGATGGAAGTTCTAAAAAGATCTTTCTCATGAAGAGCAACTCCAACATTCCATAAAATTCCTGAAACTCTTTGGCAATAAGTCTGATTTTGTAAGTCATGATGGAGCTATTATTTAAAGCATTAAGGATACAAGAGTAAGCATGACAGGCACTTTGTAAATACTGGGTCCAACCTTGGAAAATAAATCTGGTCATAAACATTCTACCTATACTTTGCTGCACCTGCAATATATGTATGACTCATATTTAAAAGGATTGACATCAGAATGTGTTCTCCTTTTTCCTTGATTCATAAAATATACAGCAGTTGTGGAGGGCATGTTGTGTATATGACCCAGCCTGGGAGCAGCAGAGAGGTGCCAGGAGGCTGGAGAAAGGCAATCACTGAGCCGCTGTACTAAGGTAAGGTAAAGTTGGGGACACACACTACAGCTGGGTGAGGCCGCGGTGCTCATCTCATTCTCATTGTCCCTTGAGCCTGCGATGTTTTACTTTTTCAATTTTTTTTTTTTACTGCAAAGGGAAACAGTTCAAGGGCAAAAAGAAAGAAAACAATAATGAAACAATAAGAGCCCATTACCCCGGGACACTGGGCAGGTGTGACATACAGACTGCCACAGTTTACCATCCCCAGGTTCCCCCAGGACACATTTATTTACCAACCCGAAAGGGAGGATGAACAGGTGGGTGGGCTGAGCTCCGACTGCCTTAGCTGGGATCAAACCCTGGCCCATGAATGTGTAGCTGGGCGTGATAACCATTGCACCGTGGAGGGACACTCAAGACTTAAATGCAGACCTCACCCATGCTTCCTTCTTTCATGTGAAGGCTTAACCCCTTGACTGTGGATTTCCTACCAGAAGACCTCACCAAGCTACAGGAATGGAACAAAAAGTGGCTGCTACAATTCAATGAAGAAAAATATAGTCCTGCACCTTGGGAGGGGATATCCAGCACACCAATACCACATGGGAAACACTCCACTATCCACCACAGAGGCAGAGAAAGACCTGGGACTATATGTTACCAGGCTACCAGTGAAGGGATATCCAGCACACCAATACCACATGGGAAACACTCCACTATCCACCACAGAGGCAGACAAAGACCTGGGACTATATGTTACCAGGCTACCAGTGAAGGCCAAATCCGTGCCCATTGCAGCGGACAGGTTAAGCATCTTCATTATTACATCACTCACAGAGCCTACTTCTATTCAATTTCCCAACACCAATTTCATCCAAACTATCTTTAGAGAATATATAAGGAGGAAGAAATTCATGCTATGTTTTATATTTGGTCATGTTTGGTTTTATGGTTTATTTAATAAATGCTTAAAATATATTATTTATTTGCACCATTCTTAATAACTTAATAAAGCTGATTATAATTCTATACTAAGAGAGCCCCAAAAGTCCCGGCAGGTGAGCAGAACAGCCGAGGAACTCCTTGCTCAGGGAGGAGCCGCGAGTCTGACAGTCTGGAGGGTGTGCAGCAGTGTGCCGACCAGTGCAGGGAAGAACCAGGGGAACAAAGTCCTCACAAATACCTAATGGCTGAGTCTGTGTCGAGTGCTAATATCTCAGGCTGGAGGTAGAACATTAGAGAGAGGAAGGATGTGAGGACAATGTAGAGCTAGCACATCATCAGTTAACCTCATCATTTGATCACAGAACCAAATGCTTAAAATTTACTAATTATTTGATTACCTCAATAAAAAATAGAAACTTAAGGGATAACCTTGGCCGACGTGTATACAGATAAATAAAGATCAATAACACATAAATTCTAAAGACCAGAGCACTAATACCTGCCTCAAGAAATTACTATTACTCAACACACAGGCCACAGTCTAGGGCCCAACAACCAGGAACAAAGTGACAGAAATGCAGGTTTTGTATGTAGCCACAGGGACCTTCACGTCCAAACACCCTTCACGCTGTGCCGACTCTGAGCCACAACAACCCAGCGACTTTCAGGCTGAATTAACATCCAGCGATCGTTTCTAGACCTCTTTCCAACGATGTGCGACCCTTTCACATCAACATTGCACACCCAAGACCTTGTGTACCCTGAGTCGCTGTGTTGTCATGGCCCAGAGTCAGCACAGTGTGAACGGGGCTTTAGGGGAGCAGCTCAAGGAACCTGTCTTCACTATTGCCTCCCTCTGAGCACACGCTATCATCAACACTGGTCTGAGGTCCCTGGGAAGTCAGAACCAATGACCTGCGGTACCACATACTCTATATTCATCCCTGTTAATATCTTCTTGAGCCCTTACTGGTAAAAACATGACATAAAATTAGGAAACTGAGGCTAACATAAAAATAGCAGGAATCATGAAAAAAAAGCTGCCATGTAAGTGATTGTACAGGTCAGTCTAAACAAAACAGTCCCACAGTAAACTTCTTGGGCTGGCCGGGCTGTGGTGAAGGCCAAGAGGAGGATGAACTTTCCTAGATATGTACATTTATGGGCAAAAATATCAGTCTACCTTACTACACTGTGACTTGCTGGGCCCATCCTCTGTGGTGAGTCTAGGATGGGGGGTGATGGGAGGGGAAGGGAGGGCTGGGGAGAGGGAGGGAGAGAGGGGAGTGGAGGGAGAGGGCAGGGGAGTGGAGAGAGAGGGCAGGGGAGAGGAAGTAATAGATGACTTGCTAGGGAGGAAAGGAGGGAGAGGAGAGAAAGGAGGAAAGGAGAAAAAGGAGCGAAAGGAGAGAAGAGGAGGAAAGGAGAGAAAGGAGAGGAAAAGAGACTCACCACCTGGAAAAGGGCCATCACGTCACAATGAGCTTAGAGTAGGATGGATAACTCTGTCAACAACTGCACATAACAATCCCTGAGACACGGGGACTTGGAAAACATGTCTCTATCTTCCTGTGAGCGTTGATGCATATGGACGAGGCTCCTGCACCATGCTAGACTAAGGTTGGTGACTGGACATTATGACCTCAATCAACCCTTAGGAACATTTACAGTTGCTGCCAGAGAAGTTACGCTTAAGTCTCACCCTTGCCCTCGCCATGCTTAACAGGCTTTTATGTTTAGCTTTACTGCCCTTGAGCTGCTTTCTAAACTGTATAAAAGAAGACCCTGTGATGTGCCTGCTCTGAATACAGGAAAAACAGTCACATCTGAGGCCTTTTTGTGACATTCCACCTCACCTCTGAAGGAAGGTTGTGTGACGGTAACGATCACATGCTAGGCAAAAATCATAATGCTAAGACTAAAGCTCACCAAGTAAAACAAAAAGTATAACATCATTACCTAATTTAAGGAAGTTCTAACGTAAACAAATGCAGCGTCTGAACATAAGCGTACCAAACAGAACAGTACATACTTCTTGGTTTTCACTGGTTAAAGGAATTATTTCAGACCCGGAGTGGTTGACAATGAGCAAAGTGACTGAGAGACTGAGTAACGTATCACAGTGAGCCGACCCTGCCGCCCCGGGCCAGCCAGCTCCCTCATTCTAGGCCACACAAACTACCAAGCATTCACACCAAGACTTTTATGATAATGCTGCAAACTTCCATAATACCCTGATGAGCCTGATGACCCATGGCAATTACTACATATTTCACTTGGTGTATTCTTCAATAAGTATCTCTAAATATGATCCTGTCATTTGACACCAATAACTTTAAGGCATAACATTTGCAGAGAGATTATCATCAAAGGATTATCATTTAAGACTAAATACAAAACTTCCTAAAATGCAAAATGACTTTCACTTAATATAAAAATGCATCCAAATGCATCATGTGACTTTAGTGTTCTAAAAATTATGACTGCTACAAAACTCCATTTCAAAACAGTACAAAATGAGCACAAAACAGCAGCATGGAGCTGACCCCACGGCTGACAGGCTGTTCCTCAGTCCCACAGGCCAGTCTTGAGCCTCAGGAGTCCTGGGGTGGCCGGTGTGTGCACCAGCGGCAGCACAACAAGCTGCTGCTCAACAAGTTTTCACGTGTCTTGAAAACCTCAGAATAAATCACCATAATTACATTATCAGGTCACCATTACGTATTTGAGGCCCAACAAATAATGTATTGATTGAAAGCAGCAGAAAAATATTATATCTTAAAACCCTCATTTCTACAAATACTCTGATGAACAAATTG
The DNA here is from genome assembly GCF_024679095.1 of Eriocheir sinensis. Lineage (NCBI taxonomy): Eukaryota > Metazoa > Arthropoda > Malacostraca > Decapoda > Varunidae > Eriocheir > Eriocheir sinensis. Next base: position 11,051,974 of record NC_066559.1, read on the forward strand.
CATATTCTTTGACATTACTAAGAACAACCTTTAGTTAGGAGCTCTCTGGGTAACGGTTACTGTTCTGCAGTCCCTGCCACTCCGTCTGGAGTTGCTCCTGGAGGGACCAAAGTGTCCAAGATGCAAACAAAGACCAAAAAGGACAATTTTTCATCTGCCACTTAAGCTTTCAGATTTCTCTTCTCTGCTGAACTAAAAAATCTGATGAAACAGTCGCTTAGAAAAATGTTCAATCAAGTCTTCTCTGGCTCACTTTAAAACCCTTGTCTTTGTTCTCAAGCTTTCTCAACTTATTATGTACCAATGACAGCCTTTTTTTGTCTTTATGTAACATTTTGTCAGTCCTTCAACAACTATGTTAGAGCACACTTACTTGTGTGTGTCATGGCCAAACTATGCAGACCTCAACTACTTCAGCATGTACACGGTACTGTTATTGTTTGTAGCAGCATTAGCCTTGGTGATACAACTGTTGCTTCTCATATTCAAATTAGTTTTAGAAAGCAGAGGCAAAGTCATTAACCTATCAGAGGGCCACAAAATATTTACGGCCGTCTAGTGTTCATGCGCTGCAACAAAATGTTTTCCATCCGGGAGGGTCGGTACTGAGAATTATCACCATAGCCATGGTTTGCTTTCTCCAGAATAAAGCCACACCTAAGGAGACATAATAATATCACAGCTGCCTTACTCAGTCTCGTGAAGGGATGAAGCAAATAAGTCTTCTGTTACTGCTATGTGGTAGAGGAAGATGACATCAAATACCTAATGTTAGGGGATCAGTTGTCTTGCTATAACACAGTACATGATGGGCAGGAGGGACTGAGTCTCTGTTCTAATATAAGCCTTTGGTTTCCTCACACTGCATGAGGGGTTCTGTGTTGCTTGAACTCTGCATCAGTTCTTTTATAAGACAAAACTGTGAATCTGAGTTTGCTGTGCAGCAAGTTTCTTAAGGACACACTTGTGGTTTGACATACCTGCTCCAGCTCTCCCGCTGTTTTCATTATTTGTAAGTGACTAATTGTCAGAAATTTATAATACTGGTAAAGGCGAAGATTAAATTCATTCCTTTGGCAAACTGATCTTAGATTAGATTTTGCTTTGTATTACACTGATAGAAAGTTACTAATTATCCTTGAACGGCTGCATTTTGAAAGTTACTAATTACTTAAGTATACTGTTTTAATACTTTGCTGAATGATGGAACTTAGTAGCCGAGTCGCTGAAACTCATAACTTTACGTGCGAAAAAAACTGACATCAAGTATCAACTTGTCTAACAAGCAAAGCCACGGAGGGTGTCAGTCTTGGCCACGGCCAGCCTCACCGTGGCCACGAGCCTGTGGATGGAAACACTTCTGCCAACATCAACGGTTAAATCCAAATTTTCCTACAACTACTTGTCAGCATTGTCTACTGCAAGTGTGAGTTGCTGTGTGGGCCACAAAACAAAGCCCTTGGCATGAGGTCTACGTATGCTGGTTAGACTTGAATCTATGCTACTTATCACAAGCCTTAATGAGTTTGATCATCAAGCATAAGATGCCCAGTTATTATGAAGCATTTGAATGCAAAGCTCTATAACAAGAAAGCATTGCACATCTTAAAGCAACTCTGCTCTGGGAAAAGTCTTGAGAGTATTGATGGTATAATAATATGTACCTTTCTGTTTGAACATGTACCCACAAGCCAGTGGATGGAAACACATGCACAATGTCTCTGCAATTCAGTCTTCAGAGTAATCCTCTAAATTCCATGAATCACAGTTTTCATGCTGTGTGTTGCCGGGCCCTGATGAAGCAACACACAGAGGCAGAGGCGCTACAACATGGCAACAGCAGGACCTTCCCATGCAGTGTTGTACTTTGTCACTGGATTTCACTGCCATGAAGAATTATAATGGACCATTTTGAAGGGCTCGTTCCCAAAACTGGGCAAGGCACGGGTGGGAGGCAAGTCGAGGGGCCGGGTGGGCGGTGACAGTGTGGCGGGTGGGGGATGACCAGAGGGAGTGGGGTGGGCAGGCCCGTGGGCTGCTCCCTTCACCAGCGTCACCTCAAGCTCTTCTGCCAGCATTCAAAGGAGAAGATAATATTAATACTGAGTGCTTAAGTTTAAAACTTAGCCTAGGATTACTGGTTTGGGTAAAAGTTGTTATTAATATTCAATGTTTGAGACTGAAAAAAATATGCAGTCAAGACCTTGGGCAAGTTGCTCTACATAACATAAATGCTCATGGCATCATGTTTTCTTTATCATTACTGGAGCTTTCTGTTGCATTTCACATGTAAAAATCATGTTCCTGCTGCATCCTGGGAGCTCATGACCAGTAGTACATATAGTAGTACATATAATGAGTAGATTTCTTACACTTTCCTCCTTGGGGAAGTGAAAATTCACCTCTCCAGGTCAAGGGACTTACATGCAACGGTCACCACACATCTTAATTTTAATCTTGATAAGTAATGCACATTATCACCTTCTCTTTGACCCTTCCATCACAACCCCTCATCAGTCGTCGGCACCCACCACAGCAAGAGACAAGGTTTGCTGCATTGGCCAAGAGCAGAAGATGTAAGGAAGGGTGTGTGAGCCAGGAGCCCCACCACAGCAAGACACAAGGTTTGCTGCGTTGGCCAAGAGCAGAAGATGTAAGGAAGGGGGTGTGAGCCAGGAGCCCCACCACAGCAAGACACAAGGTTTGCTGCATTGGCCAAGAGCAGAAGATGTAAGGAAGGGTGTGTGAGCCAGGACCCCTTCACAGCAGGAGCACAGTGCCAATCAGATAATGGTAAATGCCAATAACTGAGTGTTCATTTTATAGTCCATTTCACTCCATACCATCATCATTGTTCCACTGCAGGACATGGGTCTCTCTCAAACACCTCCATTTGTTTCTGTCTGGTGCTTCTAGTTTCCAATTTTGATGTAAATGTTCTAAAAAGTTCTTGGTTTCATTATAGCATCTGGTGAGTGGCCTTCCTTCGTGTGTTTTGATATCCCTTATTTCAAAGTCTGCCATTCCTTTTGTCCACATGTTGCCCTTTCTCCTATGTGTGTGTCCTGACCATTGCCATTTCTTGATTTTAACTGCCTTTAGTGTGGCATCTATCTGTATGTTCTATCCATTTGCATTTTTTCTTATCCGTTCTAGTGATGGCCAGCTTTGGTCTCTCTACTCCTCTTCAGGCATTTCTCAGAATCCTCTCCAGAGGCTTGGCTAATGTCTGCTTCTCTCATCCATTGACATAATGGGAAGGACGCACTCAATGAAGACCTTTCCCTTGAGGCACAGTGGCTGAGAGCCTCTCAACATATTATTTTGTTTTCTGGAATCATTCCAGCTCAATCTTTCACATCTTTTTATTTCCATTTTGGGTGAAGGATTTGTGTGAATCAGTCGTCCTAAGTAAGCATATTCCCTCTTATACCAAGCTTTCTCAACTATTTTCTCACTAGTACAGGCAAGCCTCACTTTACCAACGTTCATGCCAAGAAAATTAACTTTAACGAACACAACATTTCACTAGCACCTTCACTCACTTAATAATATCCAAAATTCACTGTTTTTCTCATGAGCAATTCTAAACTGAGTGTGCCCTAGCCAGCTGATTCCTGCCAACCACTCTCCTTCACTACAGTGCCATGTAGTGAAAACACAAGCAAGTCAGTTAACTAATAATCCCAGCTGTTCATCCTCCCTTTCAAATTGGTCGGTAAATGGGTGCCTGGGGAAACCTGGGGAAGGTAAACTGTGGCAACCTAGATGTCATATTGTTTGTTACCTGAGTCCCGGGGTGATGGGCTCTTACCCACCAGACTCCCGGGCCAATGAGACATGGATGAGCACTGAGGCCACAGGTAGTTATAGCGTATGCACCCAACTTTACCTTTACTGTAATGGCCAAATTTTTCTCCAACTATCACTGGCACCACTCCTGGTCCAGGCAGCTGCAGCCATTTGTCTACATGGAGCAGCAGCCTTTTCTTGCTGCATATTATTGTTACAATCAAATTATTCCATGACAAACACTGCCCCACGTGCCCCAGCTGTCCAACCCCATGTTTGTTTACCTAGTTGTTGAAGAAATAGGAGACCTGAATAACAACCAACACTCCCAGCGCCTCAACTTACCTTAGTCTGAATACAGTCTTTCAATTTATAGGAAACACAACTGTAAAAAGGTGCACATCAAAAGCTTTTTATTACCTGCTACCACATGAAACAGTGAGGCATGGATGTCACTTACCCGGCAGAGCTCCTCACCCTCCCCCAGCACCAGCCTGCCTCCGGGGGCCACTAGGAGCTGCCTGTGGTCATACCCGACACGTGCGTAAAATGTCTGGAATCGTTCCGTCTTTTCTCGGCAGAATGTAAGCAAATTTCTGTTCAGCAATGTGTCTGAAATGTAAATGAAGGACACATGAATATCCATTGACAAAATAACAGCAGGCAGGAGGTTTTTTACAGCACAGGGAGCAACTCATGGACAACAAAAAGAAAGTGTAAAAAAAAAAAGGGCTGCTAATTGTTGCACCCACAAAGCGAAAAGTAAAGAGTTTTCGTGAGGATGACATGTAAAAGAACAATGACAAGGAAAGTTTTCTGCTTCATTATGCAAAGTGACGACACAGACGCTGCTCACTCACCTCTTGTTAAACTTGCAGACTTCTAAATGGTTCGCCATGTGGGTCACGTCCTTGAAGCCCCAGGTGTGCACGTGTTCAAACGCTTTGCTGAAGAAGCGACGCTGAAACAACCAAACAAAATCAGTGTTCCATAACCCCTTGACTGCGGATCCTACAAGAAGGCATTACCAAGCTACAGGAATGGAACAAAAAGTGGCTGCTACAATTTAATAAAGAAAAATGTGAAGTCCTGCACGTTGGGAGGGGATATCCAGAATACCAATACCACATGGGAAACACTCCACTATCCACCACAGAGGCAGAGAAAGACCTGGGACTGTATGTTACCAGGCTACCAGTGAAGGGATATCCAGCATACCAATACCACATGGGAAACACTCCACTATCCACCACAGAGGCAGAGAAAGACCTGGGACTGTATGTTACCAGGCTACCAGTGAAGGGATATCCAGAATACCAATACCACATGGGAAACACTCCACTATCCACCACAGAGGCAGAGAAAGACCTGGGACTGTATGTTACCAGGCTACCAGTGAAGGGATATCCAGAATACCAATACCACATGGGAAACACTCCACTATCCACCACCACAGAGGCAGAGAAAGACCTGGGACTATATATTACCAGGCTACCAGTGAAAGCCAAATCCATGCCAATCACAGCGGACGGGTTAATTATATATATTCAAGAGGCATTAAGAGAAATTTTAGGCATCACTCATTTCACTGTTTCACTCACTGCAACTTTTTATTACTGTAACTCCAGTCTTTACTACGACCCCTGAGTGACTCACCTTGTTGCCTGGCTTCCACCTGACCTTGTTGTCCTCAATGTGCCGCACCCACTCGATGATGACCAGCCCGCGCTCGTTCAGCAAGGACAAGCACACGTCACGCATCAGCCGGCACGTCTGCGACAAACTGTTGAGGCTGGAAGGATGACATAGCGGCTTAAGTAACACCATTCATTGAGGAAACTTGTCTTACTTAATGGAGAGAGTAGGTTACAAGATCTTTTCAATACTTACTTGTAAAAAAATGAAATGGAGGAGGATGAGGATGAGGATGAGGTGAGGAAAGAGGAAGAAGAGGAGATAGTGAAGAAGGATGAAGAGGAGGAGGAGGTACAGGAGAGGGGAAGGAAGAGGAGGGAGAGGAGGATAAATGAGGAGGAGATACAAAAGAGGATAGGTGGAAGAGGCAGAGATGATGGAGGAGAATCAGGAGAAGTGGAGATGAGAAGGAGGAGAAGGAGAGGAAGCAAAAGTGGAGGTGGAGGAGGAGGTACAGAAGAGAAGGAGAAGGAAAGGAGAGAGGAGGCAGAGGTGAAGGTGGAGAGGAGGAGGAGGAGGAGGAGAAAAAGGAGAGAGAGGAAGGAGGAGGAAAAGGAGAAGGCAGAGGAGAGAAGGAAAGACAGAGAAGGAGGAGCCGTATTCTGACCCAAACTCACCTGAATCCATCCAGGTAAACAGCAATCATCTGGAGCACCTCAATGGGCAGGTAGGTGAGGTGGATGCTGGAGGCCAGGTACTGCTCCGAGGGGGACTCCTTGCCGCTCCTCCTGGCCCTCTGCATGGGGGTGAGGCGCAGCTGCCCGAACGCCTTGGTGGTCTTCTCTACGCTGGGGGACCGAGACCTGGGCAAACCACCTGATGGGAGGAATAATATACGGTTTGCTTAATTAGTCTTCTCATTCCTATAGTGTCCAGGAATCTAATGTAAGAGTTAGTATCTTTATTCTTTCGTTCTTTTCAGAGACCTGGGCAAGCCACGTGATGGGAGGAATAATATACGGTTTGCTTAACATGTCTTCTCATTCCTATAGTGTCCAGGAATCTAATGTAAGAGTTATCCAGTGTCATTGTTCTTTCATTCTTTTCCCCATCTGTTAATGTAAGAGCTATCCAGTATCTTCTTTCTTTCATTCTTTTTAAACAGTAAACTTGAATCTGCTGTCCAGTAACCTAATGTAAGAGTTCGTTCATTCTTTTCACCAGTAAACTTCCATAAGCTGTCTAGCAATCTAATGTATGAGTTACCCAGCATCTTCATTCTTTAATTTTTTTTCACCAGTAAACTTCCACCGGGTATCCAACAGTCTAATGTAAGGATTGACCAATAAAACTGATAATCTCTTGCTTGCTTCTATTATTATCTCAACAGAAGCAGGATTATTGCAGATTTTATTTTAGTGCTTGGTCTGTCAATAGGATACAGAATAAGGATGTAGAAGGATGTAGAAAAAGATATATATGTAGAATGGATGGACGACAACTTTGGGAGTGGATAAGTCACACAACCTTTCCTAGCAGAGCATAACAAGAAGAAACACTCACCACACGCAGCCGCCTCATACTCCAGCTTGGGACGGACACCGAAGGCTTTGAGGCTCTGGGAGTACACCACATCTGCGTCCTGTGAGGAGGAAGAAGAGGAGGCTTATTAAACCCCTTGACTCTGGATTTCCTACAAGAAGACCTCGCCAAGCTACAGGAATGGAACAAAAAGTGGCTGCTACAATTCAATGAAGAAAAATGTATAGTCCTGTACCTTGGGAGGGGATATCAAGCACACCAATACCACATGAGAAACACTCCACCATCCACCACAGAGGCAGAGAAAGACCTGGGACTATATGTTACCAGGCTACCAGTGAAGGTCAAATCCGTGCCCATCGCAGCGGACGGGTTAAGTGTGAGCTGAATTTTGGAATGACTTCATAGTTCTCTGTAGTAAAAGTAATAACCCTTCAGTAGGACAACAAATAATGGGCAGCAGGAACACTTGGGAGTAGAGGAATATGTGCAGTGGGCCATCTATTTAACGCAAGACAGGGAGCAGGGAAATTCAAGCAGGAGGGAGGTGTGTGTTATTTCAATGGGATATCAGGGAGGAGAGAAAACAGAGCCATCAGGAGTGGGAGAGACTCATAGCTCGTCAAACTCCATAAGGGAAAATACAGATGATAAACAAAAAGATGAAGAAGATGAAGAAAAGTAGAAGAGGAAGAAGAAAAACAAGAATAAGAAAAAGTAGAAAATGAAGACAAAGAAGAAGAAGATGAAGAAGAAAAGCAAGAAGAAAAAGAGGAAGAAAACGACAGAAAAGCGACAGAAAAGAAGGAAAAAAAATGTGATAGTGTAATTTGATAACAGCAGAGGTGAAAAAAAACTGAACCTCTACAGAACTCCACCCTCGCCTGTACCTTCTGTCCCGGATGGAGGCGGTCGTAGATGAAGGGGCAGCCGAAGACATGCAGGGGGCAGCGGTGGACGAGCCAGCCGTCCATGCCCTCCTGGATCTCACTGTGCATGTTCTGGTAGTGGCTGCTGTACTCGGAGCGGCGGAGTTCCTGCCGGGGAGACCTCAAATGATTATGACGCACCAGGCAGCAAAGTCACCTAAAAAAGCTTCTCTAACAGTTGTCTTCCTTATCCTGCCCATGCCAACTAAAATTTTCCAATGGGCTTTTTCTTTCCTATTGCCCATAACTGCCTTCTTTCGTTTCCTTGTGTTCTTCTGTATCCGTGTAAAGTATCAAAGACCCGAGACCTCAAATGATTATGTTTCCTTGTGTTCTTCTGTATCCGTGTAAAGTATCAAAGACCCGAGACCTCAAATGATTATGACGCACAAGAGTAAAATAATCTAAAAAAAAATCTCTAACACTTGACTACCCTGCCTGTGCCCACTAAAATTTTTGAACGGCTTAGCGGGAGGCGTCAATGAGTGAAGTGATGCACCCCCAGGCGTATGATCCCTTTCAGTTAGTTAGTAGTTAGCGGATTTTTTTTATAAGATTATGTCTATAACTGCCTTCCTTTTGTTGTCTCCTATTCTTCTGTAGCCTTGTAAAGTATCCTTACAAAAATTACTTGACAGCTTTGTGGATTTTTTTTAAAGATATGTCTATAGCAGCCTCTTTCACATCATCTCCTATCCTAGTGTAGCCCTCTAAGGTACCATGACAAAATTATACTTGACAGCTTAGAGGATTTCGTTTTTACATAACATACGTAACTGCCTCCTCTCATCTCCTAATATCTGTGTGTCCTTAACCCTATCCGATCCGAGGGGGTACATATCTGGCCCCCCCTCAGTACTTTTTATAGTTTTTTTTTTTAACTTTCCACAAGCTTCTTTTCAATCATTATTCATTATTGTTTTACACTATTGATTCGGTACCAGTACTTAGTGTTCATGAGCATTATCGCTGTTCAGATAAATGAGTACGATGCTAGGTGTTACGAGCGCGAAAAATTGAAAACGTCGGAGCGGATAGAGTTAAGAAGTATCATTATTATAAGAGACCAACCAACAGATGCATCATGACCCAAAGCCTCCGACTCACCTGCATGCACTGGAAGGTGAACATGGCCCTCGGTTTGGTCTGGTGCCGGGAGTAATGCTTCAGGGTCAGCTCCATGGTGAGGCCCTTGGGGGTGATGGGCGCCGGCGGGGGCGTCTGGAACCTGGGCCTCTTCCCCATGGGATGGCCGTGCTCGTCGAAGATCAGGTTCATCTTGTCCAGGGTGGTGGTGTTGCCCTCCTCCTCCTCATCCTCGTCAGACTCATCGTAACGCTTGTAGGCGAACATCCCAAACTGGTTGCGCTTCCTGACCTGAGAGAGAGAAGGTGATTAGTCTTGGCAGCTTATTCTTTGTGGGAAACTGTGTTGATTATAACAGAAAAGGAGCCAGCTCAAGGGTGAAAAAAATAAAGAGGGAAATAAAGCCTGTAATTCCTCCTCTCATATAACAGTGCTCTGACTTGTTTTCCTCTCAAGACTCACCTTCTCCACGCAGGGCTCCACCACCCATCGGACCTCCCCCGGGTTCTTGAGGAGCAGGTGCTCGCGCCACACCTTGCCCATCTTGAAGTCTGGCTCGTCGGGGTCGTCCCGGCAAAACAGACAGATGTTCTTGATGATCTCGTGGGTGCAGCAGATGGAGGCGATGTCATCCTTGGTGGGCAGTGCGTTATGCTGGCTGTGTTTCCTCCTGCCGTCGCCTGAGAGGGAAGCGTGATAGTCTGTCTCAGGCCTTGCTGAGTTTTGTTGACTGGATAAAAGTTCTACACATTCTTATGTATAAAAGAGATTCAATTGCCAAGTTCTATTTTTAAAGTATGTTTTTACATGATAACACAAATGGAAATACAAGACTCATGCAGCACTTATGATTGGTGAAGTTGGATAAGTTGTTATAAAGATTTTTTCTATGATTGTCTTGTGGTACTGGCAGGCTTTTCTGACAGGGCTGCAGGCAAGTCAGCACATGATGTACATATGGGAAGAGGCAAGGGAAATAGGACTGGCACTTTCAAAACACTGGGTCAGTATTCTCAAGACACTTCCGCCTCTCACGTTAACTACAGTCATCCCTCAAATAGTACGGTTTACAATAGCTCGGTTGCGGTTTTATACGGATTGTCATAGATCTTTTAGGATTTGTAGCTTTCCTGCTCGTCGGGAAACTTAAAAATCCTAAAAAATCTTCTTAGAAAATCCACATAAAACCAAAACCGAGCTATTGGAAACTGTACTATTTGAGGGATGACTGTATTGCCAAAGGTCGAAAAGGAGATCAACTGGGTCCTCATGAGTGTGTTTTTAGGTTCATGGTACAGAAGAAGGGTCAGACTACCACTAGGGTCATGTAACTACCCCTGGAAATGCCCCAAACTCCCACGAAAGCCTTGTTAACCCGGTAGCAGCGGGGATCATGTTTCTTAATGGTCCCCCAAGCGAGAAAAATGAGAAAAAATCACCCCTCACACAAACCATTTCATAATATATATCAAAGCATTTGTGATCATATTATGTATCATCTATTTTGGGGGGTTTATATCATGGCACAAATTCGGCCCGTCCCTGCTACACGGTGAAGCCACAAATTTGGCCTGTCGCTGCTACCGGGTTAAATATGTGTACTTGAGTGCCAGAAGGTTTGAGAATACAGGCCCTGATATCTTATACTATCAAAGTGAAAACATCATGGAATTAGGCCACCACTGAAACTTTCATTTATAGTAAAAGTGTATGAGAGAAAAAACTTTAGTCATCACTGTTAACTGTCAAATAAATAATGATCCAAAAAGGTTACATAACTCTCAAACACAACAAAAGAGGTAAATACAATTGCAGAGTTGTCTCATACTTCTGTTAAAAAATGCATTTAAATAAGAATAAGAAAAGGCAGACTATCCCTCAGCTTGGCCATGGCAGGGACAACAGAGGCAGGACGGGACCTGAGAACACGCTGAGTTAAGGGACCAGGGATGAAGTGGTGCAGCAGGGACATGGGAGGGACTGGGAGGAGTGGGAGGGAGGGAGGCATGGAATAAAACGTTCTGATAAAAAGTAAGTATGAAGACACATAAAAAAGATAGGAAAGACTGTAAGGAGTTGAAGACAAACACTGTGAATGTAAATGAAATGGATATACTTCTGTGGATGTTAGTTTTATGGAAGAGCTGACCTCCAAGACTAAGATATGTTGAACTAAAGAGAACATAATAGCTTTAGAGTAGTAGTAGTAGTAGTAGTAGTAGTGGTAGTAGTAGTAGTAGTAGTAGTAGTAGTGGTAGTAGTAGTAGTAGTAGTAGTAGAGTAAAAAACAATTCAGTCAAGGGTCGCTGCAATACATAAATTATCTGGACACGATAGATTTTGTCCTGACAGTTTGGTAGTAGTAGTAGTAGTAGTAGTAGTAGTAATAGTAGTAGTAGTAGTAGTAGTAGTAGTAGTAGTAGTAGTAGTAGTAGTACCCATGAAAAATCAACCTAAGAAAATTCACCCATAAGTCATTCCAATCATTTAACACATGTATATGTAATAATCATTTCTACTCTACACCGTGAACACCAAATACAACGCCAAGCCAATAATCCAATGCTGCAAGCTACCACAGAATAGTAATGTGCCGGTAGATATTAACCCTGGGTGTCGTCGGGGTCCTCCGAGGGGTCTGGAGAGGTGGGGGAGGGAGTGGGTGGCAAAGCAGCATCTCTGGACTCACTGTCTGGACAAGGCAACACAGATTTCTTGCCTCGTAAAAGCTCAATACACACAGACACAGATAAACCTGGGGAGAGCAAGCGGATTATCCAGCACTAGGTTACTTGTGAACTACATGCATGTCTTAGTTATGGTCTAAAGCAATGATTTGTTATTGTCACTGAATGGATGTATAATCAAACATATATGCATGGGGGCTGGAGAACTCTTTGGGATGGAAAGCGAGTTAGTGTTTGAACTGCACATATTCTAATGGTGGTCTTAAGCGGATGAATTTGTTGTCACTGAATGGATGTTGAAAAGAGGTCTCAGGCAGGTAAATTTGAATGCTGAATGGACGTTGAATCAAACATATTAGTATGATAACTGGAGACATTTGGGGGATGAACATTAGGTTTTATGTCACAAGATATTCAGATGTAAACATTTTAAGTCAGTGGGAATAAGGAAGCAAGCCATCCCAAAGGTCAAGCTTACAACCAAGGGCATTTTTGTATTTTGAGCTTTAGTAGAATAACACTTGTCAAGGTTTGGAATGTTGTTAAAGAAGATGATTTAAAAGAAAACAATTATGATCTTCCAATATTCCAAATCTTGATACTGTTATTCTTCTAAAGCTCAGAATACAAAAAATATTACATTCTTTCAGACATGTAATTGCTGTTAGGTTGTTGTCTGATCAGTGGGTGTGAGCTGCCGGCCCTTAATGCTCAATGACATGAGTTTATTAGTTAGTTTGAATATTAGCTTTATGAAACGGGCTCTCCAAATGGTTCAGTAAGTGCCATATCTCACAGCTTGTACAATGGATAAAGTACGTACAAATGGGAGAGCAAAAACATGACTTTATAATTGCTTCTGGCTTCTTCAAATTGACATTATATTTGTAGACCATCATTTTCACAAGTATTGAAGACTATTTTACCCCGAAACGATGATATCAAACTTGTGATCAGATCTCTCACTTTCCCAGGACACTTTTCCAAGTATTACAAAATATCAGATTGAATGTATGAAGTCGGAAGTCTTGCCAGATATGAGAAATTACCAAACATCCATAAAAATTTTCCAGTCCCTCATGTTAGTCGAATTGACACCGGTGCTGCCCTCAAAACGTTAATTATTTTAGTTTTCTGTAGTATACCTTCAGGTACTTGCCTAAATGATGAAAACCCAGGATTGAATTCAGTCTTCTTTGCCAAACTATTCAGTGATATGCTAATTCATTTGATGCAGATGAATAAATATGTACAGAGTCAAGCTGAAGGACAATGAACATGAGCCTTTCCTTGGACAAACCACACAACAAAGCCGACAAGACTTGGCTGACTATATACCCAACCACATACATATCTAGAGACAACTGCATGAAATTCAATACCAGCTGACAAAGACAAATTTATGAAGCAATTGTTATAAGTAAGTATACATAAAAGGACTGATATAACCATAACGAGTGACATACAACACAACAATAAATGATTTACGTGGCGATAACTTCTAAAACTGTCATTATATATTTGGTATTAACAAAATGCTATATTCTTTATAACTAGAAACATTATGAGGCAATACAGAATACAGGAACACAAACAAAAGCTTCTAGTTAGCCCTCACGACAGCAACTACCGACAGCCTCTTGTTGACATTGATAAGTTTACAGGAAAAGTCAGCCAACACAAACCTGTTAGCTCATCGGGTGTTGTTTTTGTCCCTCTCTTTCTTCTATTCTTCTTACTTTGCTGTCACTGTCTCTATTTTTCCTATCCATGTCTGCTCACCAAGGGGACACTACTGGGGCCTATGTCAATTATCTATTTTCCCTTGATGCCCTTTCATGAACCTCAAAAATAGAAATAATAATAGTAACCAAAAATAACAGACCCTCCAGATATCACCGAACTACTGATTGACTCCTCTCAAACCTTCAAGCGTTGGTTACCTGGTGTTAGGTCGTCCTCCTCCTCCTCCGCCGTGGAATGCGCTACTTTGTGGTCGTTAAAGTTTTTGTTGGAGGTGTGGTGGCGCGACCCTCGGATGGTGAGCGGCAGGCAGGGGAAGCGTCGCGTGATCTGGTTACACAGGGTTGAGCGCAGTCGCTTTGGCATCCTCTGCATCTCGTTGACAAGTTCTTGGTCATGGAGTGCTAGACACATGTCTGTGGAAACGGCAATACATGGATAATAGTCATAACAACACAGCAATGCCTCTGTTTCAACCCTAATTGGACACCTAGAAAATTACCAACCCACCTAAGTCAGCAGGGTTATAGAGAGCAGTAATTCCTTTGGTCATGGCCACCTTCTCCCTCTCCTTGGCCCCCAGCGCCCAGCGGTTCCACTCGGCATTGCAGATGACCACCGAGGCCGGGCAGAAGGGCAGGTGCTCGGCAATGTACCTCCGCTGCATCCACAGAGGGCAGCCGTACCCCGCGTTGATGCACGGCACTCGCTCGTGGCTGCACATGAGGCGGTGCTCGCTGGTTTTGCAGACGTGGAATCTGAGGGAACGCACAAGAGGCCATAGTTACGCAAGAGAATTATACGGGAAATGTGTCAAGAGAAACCAAGCCCAGGGAAGTGTAGAAGTTCATAGCATTAATTTCTACTCCATGTATATACTCAGGCAACTAACAGTCACTTGTATGTTAAAGTTGACCCCAATAAGAATATATGACAGGTTTAAATGAGGGGAAAATTCAATCTCCTGGAAAACTTGAACAATTTACATGGAAGTCGACAGCTCTAAATCTGGCCATGAAAAGAATAAGAAAAAATTGAAAAAGCACACACCACACCAGTACACTAACAGAAAAAGAAATAACAAAAGACAAGGTGAAACAAGTATGAGCCAGCACCATTGTAGGCTTTTTTGTTTCTTCTTTCTTTTTTTTGTCTTTTTACTGACCTGTGACCGCAGCCGTTGGGACAGTAATCAATGTCGCACGCCCAGCCTGGCTTGGGGCGCTCCTGACAGCGGCCCATCTTGACGCAGTGCTCGCAGTGGAAGTGTATGTTGATGTCCACCTCCTCCTCATACTCCTCCAGCAGCAACAGGGACTCATCGCTTCCATCCTCACTGTCGGAGTCCACGGGGGCCTCCATGGCTGAAAAAAAAAAAAAAATAATAGTTGGCCTATATGTGGATTTAGGGTCGTATTTTAAAACATTTCGTCTACCGAGTTCACATATTTGCCAAGGCTTTCATAGGAGTTTTATGACCCTGGTGGTAGTTTGACCCTTCTGTACTGTGAGCCTAAGGAAACACTCATGAGAACCCAATGGATCCCCTCTTTGACCTATAGAAATAGTTGATGTAAGAATCCAAAGTGTCTTGTAACACCAACCTTAGCCCACACAGGATTATTGGTGTAACAGTTTCACATCCCAAAATCCACTGTAACAACAACTGGTGCTGAGTGGACTGCTAGCTTCCCACACCTGTAGACAAGGCCGGCCAACACTGCCCCGTTCTTGAGGCAGTGTTGGCAACCATATTTCATGTGAATTCTGCCGCATAACTGACTCTCCACCACCACGCTTCATTTACTTATTACAGGGCAATTGACTTGACTGTGTGGCTTCCTTGCAATTTCCCTAGATCTTGATACACTGCCAGTTCCCGACTGGATGCCTTGGGTCTTTTCTGTGCATGGC
This sequence comes from Eriocheir sinensis, assembly GCF_024679095.1. Lineage (NCBI taxonomy): Eukaryota > Metazoa > Arthropoda > Malacostraca > Decapoda > Varunidae > Eriocheir > Eriocheir sinensis. Next base: position 11,067,302 of record NC_066559.1, read on the forward strand.
AGACTGCTTAGAGCCGACATGGTCAAGGTCTGGAAGATTCTCAATGGCCTGTCTCCTGTGCAACCCTCTGAGTTATTTTCCCTCCAGACATCATCTAGGACCCGTGGAAATTCACACAGAATATTTCTACCCCACAGCAACACAGAAATATGTAGGCGATACTTCTCAGTCCGAGTGATTGCTTTGTGGAATAGCCTGCCAGACACAGTGATCCTGTCAACATCCTTAACTGAATTTTAACCCTACATACTAATACCAATGTTTTCTCATATATAATTTCATATGATCTCATTTATCAAGCCTCTACCTGTAACCCCTGAAACTACACCTCACCCATCGTGAGTAGTGGGGGGATTCTGGAGCTGCCCTGTGTAGGCTACCCGGCCTCTTGCAGTTTCTCTATGTTCTTATGTTCTTATGTTATGTTCAAAGAACATATTAAATCTAAATTACTTTATTCTACTTACAGCAATATAAATATAAATACTTATTTCACTTATATACATATGTCATTATATTTTATAACTAGTCTTTACTTAGTGCAATCAACACACATTCCAGTAGCGGCTCAATAGTTTTAGTGTTAAAAGTAAAGTCACTTGACTTACACCACACATAACTACTGGTGTACAGTGTTAGAGTGCAGGTAAGGGATAAAAAACATTATTGTGAATAATAGCACAATAGCTGCTTGTAAATGAAAAATAAAAGTGCAAATGGTTACACTGCAAATAAGTGGGAGAGAAAGACATATAAGTGTAAGTGACAGACACAATGTGTGTACAAATACTCACCAACAAAGGCAATAACAAACAATAAATAATGTATGAGTGATAAATCATAAAACTAATAACATATGGCATTGCAATGTATTTTAAGAATCCTTTCCCCCCCCTAACTCCACAATTCCCAGGGCCATGATAAGTTTAGCTATGCCAAGCTTCCTCAGCACCTTGATGGTCTAACTCTCAAAGTCAGGAGAGTAAATACAAACACACACAGCTACTGGCGAGGCTCTGTCAATCAGCCGTCTGTCTCTGCTTGAGTAGTGATGGTAATAGGCAGAGAGGAGTGGGCTAGGAGGCTAGAGGAGGAAAACGGGGCGATCTGCACGGTGTTGGGGCTGTATGGAGACAAAAAGATAACAGAAAGAAAAATGGTAAAGTTGGCAAAAGTGTTCCTCGCAGTGCTGGGAAAAAAGAGCACAAATGTCTGAATAAGTGAATATAAGTGGCTTTACTTCAGGTTAGAAAATAACATAATACTGAAAAGGGAGGTGTGTGAATAAGAAGAAGGGAGGAACGAGAGGAGGAGGACCTTAGAAGCGATGCAAAGCGTTACAGGTCAAAAGAAGAAGAATCATCATCAGCTGTTCCTGTCCACAAACCGTTTACCTGTCGGCCGTCCTTCCCGTAAACTTGTTATATAGTTTCCGGCGGTCCTCACTAATTACTCGTCCTCCCAGCCTGGCCTGCACACCCGCCTCGCCTCCTAACCACCATCAAGGGTATAATTAGTCACCCGCGGGCCGCCACCCACTGTCCTCCACGGGGCCTGCCTCTCCTCCCCGCGGCGGCCCACACACACCACCAACACCGTGATATATAAGATTAGTGCAACAGACTGCCTTAGAATGGGGTATTACGTTTAGTTAGTGGAATACAGAGGCAGGTGGCGCGCCTCCCGGAACTCTGCGTAACCCGAGACGGTCCCTCCCAAGGGTCCGCCGCTCACAGCTGATTGATGCTGCCTGCTGCTAACACAAACACGATTATTTCCTCACACAGATACTGGAAATTATAATAGTAATGTTAATATTATGGCAAAAGAAACAGTCTCTCTAGAAATTATGGGACAAATGAGTTGGAAGGTAAAGGAGTGAAGAAAAATAAATCATCAAGAGGCGCCGTTGCAAAGGAGGATTTTTATGACGGCCATTTGTCTTATCTGAGGAGCGTACGTAGGCCTATAGTGAAAGGAATGTAATAATAATAAGGATATGATGGATTGATTGATTGATGATTTATTGTTGCAGGTAAACAACAAGGGAGAAGGGAGGAACATGCCATCCCAACCCCCAGGCAGGACAGTGTGTGATTATACAACTATTAATACATGTGTAGATAGCACCATGAAACTAAAAAGATACAATGGTCGGAAGGAATGCACAACAAGGGAGGGGATGATATGAGAGAAAAATAATCCTTCCACAAAATACAGAAGAATGTCCTCACTACACGCGGCGCAACAAACAATGAACGTGAAGAATGTGGAAGCAATTTCACTATAGGCCTACGTACGCTCCTTAATTGAAAGATGTGCAAAAACTATGAAGATCAGAAATGTGGAAGAAAATCAGCCTGAAAAATATCCTCACTAGAAATCCCTTTACTCATGGTGCCGCTAAGAAACTATGAATGTAAGGAATGTGGAAGCAATTTCACTATAGGCCTACGTACGCTCCTTAACTGAATGATGTAAAAAGACTATGAATATAAGAAATGTGGAAGAAAATCAGCCTGAAAAATATCCTTACTAGAAATCTAAGAAACTATGAATGTAAGGAATGTGGAAGCAGTTTCACTATAGGCCTACGTACGCTCCTTAACTGAATGATGTAAAAAGGCTATGAAGATCAGAAATGTGGAAGAAAATCACCCTGAAAAATATCCTCACTAGAAATCCCTTTACTCATGGTGCCGCTAAGAAACTATGAATGTAAGGAATGTGGAAGCAATTTCACTATAGGCCTACGTACGCACCTTAACTGAATGATGTAAAAAGACTATGAAGATCAGAAATGTGGAAGAAAATCAGCCTAAAAAATATCCTCACTAGAAATCTAACAAACAATGAACGTAAAGAATGTGGAAGCAATTTCACTATAGGCCTACGTACGCTCCTTAATTGAAAGATGTGCAAAAACTATGAAGATCAGAAATGTGGAAGAAAATCAGCCTGAAAAATATCCTCACTAGAAATCCCTTTACTCATGGTGCCGCTAAGAAACTATGAATGTAAGGAATGTGGAAGCAATTTCACTATAGGCCTACGTACGCTCCTTAACTGAATGATGTAAAAAGACTATGAAGATCAGAAATGTGGAAGAAAATCAGCCTAAAAAATATCCTCACTAGAAATCTAACAAACAATGAACGTAAAGAATGTGGAAGCAATTTCACTATAGGCCTACGTATGCTCCTTAACTGAATGATTTACAAAAACTATGAAGATCAGAAATGTGGAAGAAAATCAGCCTGAAAAATATCCTCACTAGAAATCCCTTGACTAATGGTAGTGCTAAGAAACTATGAATGTAAGGAATGTGGAAGCAATTTCACTATAGGCCTACGTACGCTCCTTAACTATGAAGATCAGAAATGTGGAAGAAAATCAGCCTAAAAAATATCCTCACTAGAAATCCCTTGACTCATGGTAGTGCTAACTATGAATGTAAGGAATGTGGAAGGAGTTTTACTATATGCTCCTTAACTGAATGATGTAAAAAGACTATGAAGATCAGAAATGTAGAAATTCAGCCTGTAGAATCTCCTCACTAGACACTCCTTTACTCACAATGGGGTAGAAAACTATATGAATGCAGAGAATGTGGGGAAAAAAACAAATCCAGAAGTGTCCGACCTCGCCATTCACACCTTTACTCACATTGCTGGAAGAAACTTTGACTGCCAAGAATGTGGAAATAATAATCACCAAGAAGGATTAACACCCTCAGCCTTACCCACAGCGGTATAAGAAACTGTGAATGCGAGGAGTGCGGAAAGGGATTCATCTTTAAGTGGCCACTTCACCGAGACATCCTCAAGTACTCCGGCCTTATAGAGAGTTCAAGTGTGAAGACGATGGGAAGCTTTTCGAGACAGTTAACCCTCGACATTACCAATCGCATGAAGACTCGACATTACCAATAGCATTTAGACATGTTTCTGAAGTGTTTTTAAAGGGCAAGGAAACGTTTTATAGGGAAAGAGAAAAGTGACGTAGAAGGAATTTGAATACTGTCAGATTAGTCGTTACAAAGGCAATACTTAAATCCAACAACAATAATTTATACTCAACTCTTCTTCACCTTGTTGTTGGTAAAGATAACTCCTCCATGCCTCCCCTTCCCCTCCATGCTGAGAAGGAGCAGAAGACCAAGAGAGAGACAGACAGACATAAGTTGACAGAGGTGACAATAATGAGGAGAAGGTTGTTGTTGTTGTTACTATTGCATACTTTGTTTGTGGCAAAGTGTACTTGTCTTGAAGTTCCTGGTGGGTTCAGGGCATCAGGACTATAGACACTCATAATTGCTATATATATTTATTTTAATTATAATATCAGCAGTCTGTCATGGTCCTCATACTACCACCTTCCTACACTGATCTACACCACAGGACAGGCTAGAGCAGCACCTTGTCTGTTGAGTCTGGGCTGTAAAAGCAGAACTGTTGAGCCTCTCTGTATGGCCAATATCACCGTTATAGACAGCCCGTTTAGTGTGCAAATATCAGACTGTGTGAGCAAATTCAATAGAATCAATTATAAAAAGATTTGATATAACAGCTTTACAGTACTATACAAATAGCACCTCACCCTATTCTATCACCTTGCATCACAATCATAGAATCATACTATATAACAACCACCTGGCTTAAATGGTAATGGACAGATTTAAAAAAAAATTCTTGTACAATCTAAAATATATAGATAATATGTGCAGTAATTTCCCACCAAAACAACAAAAAAACACCCTATCAGCATTTAGGCCAGGAGAGGGTGGTACTCTTCTAGGAGCTTTCTGCGGTAGAAATGTGAGAAACCGAAAAGCGAGGCCCCCCACTTCAGCGTCAGGAAGGCCCAGATGGCCATGAAGTAGTGATTGGAGCTGATGTTCTTCATGGAAGGGAAGTCTGGAAAATACATGAAGGAAATATCAAAGACTTTCTCTAGCGAAGGAAAGACTGGAAAACACAAAAAGGAAACACTCGATGGTTTCTCTATCAAATGAATGTCTGAAAAATACATGAAGAAAACAATTAAGTATTTCTTCATCAGCTTAAAGTTTAGAAACCAAATGAAGGAAATTATTAAAAGTATCATTACCTGTAAAGTAATAAAAGAAATGTAATGTAACAAGTAATGCAAAATAATAAATGTTTCTCCAAAAATCAGTCTCAATAAGTTAATGACTGACTGAGAAACCAAGAACATAAGAAACATAAGTGATTAGTCATGACATTCAAGTGTGTTTATTCACCAGGGTACACTTCAACAATGTTCATCCCCAAGTTATGAGAGTGCACATGAAGAAATTAGTGTTTCAGAGCAAATACAAACACTAAGACAACCTGGCAGAATATCTTTAACGTTGCAGAAACAAATTTAGTCTGTAAAATGGCACCCAAGAATTCAATGAAGTAACTTTGGGACACAGAAATATTGATAAAGGAGAATGGATTAAACTTCATGTGCATGTAAGCTTATGTATGCTGCTAGTGTTACTTTCATGACTAGATGCTGCCGTACCAGTGCTAGCTGTCAGTGGAAGTTCCTAAGATCCATATTCTCAAACATATTGGGGCCTGCACACCCACATTCGATAAGGCTATGGTAGAGGTTGTTAGTATATCCATAGGTAGTTTTATGAGCCTAATGAGAGTTTGCCAAAGCTTCTGAACCATGAATGTGAGAAAACACTCATGAGAACCTGACTCATCTCTTTTGTATCCCTGGGAAATATTTCTTGTGAGAGCAAAAGCATCAGAGAATATGTTTGTCTCACCTTCTTGCTTTGATGATGCAATTCCAATGTATGTCGCCACCCCTGCCAGGCCAGCCAACAAGCCCATCAGGCCCAGCGTTCTGATCTGCTGAAGGTTCTCGGGTGTGTACCACAACTCCAAGGCGTGTCTTTTGTACAGGATGTGGATGAAGAGCGTTGTGCTGGCAAACACACCTACGGGGAACACAAACACATTCATTGGAACATTAAATAAAAGTGTCCTTCATTTTTTGCTTACAGATTATTCCATGTGTTATCATTGTGTTTGTCAAGATGATAATCAGCACCATACACACTTGTGTTGGAGTCAAGCTTATGTACAAGTGCCCCCCTCACTCCCTCACCCTCCTATAGTCTCTGATACATTAGAAGGACAAGTAAATTCAGCCAATCACAAAAGTTGCTTTCATATAAAAGTTTCTGATTCCATTAACTTGTCTATGAAAATGTTCAGCATGAATTTTTTTTTTTTTACACGAATACACGAACATGGTGGTTTGGGTTTAAAGATTGGATAAATATACAGATACACAAACACACACACACACACAGATATACATAAAGAAATTCATCCACAAATATATAGACATACTCACACACTTTTTTTTTTTACAATAAAGGAAGCAGCTCAAGGGCAACAAAAACAGCCTAAAAAAATATAAATAAATAAAAGCCCGCTAATCACTGCTCCTATAAAAGATGAAGTATACAGTGACCAAAAGATACACGCACACAATGACTTTAATGTAAGAATAATATGAGTGACGCACCTGAGACGAAGGCCCACATCCCTGCCTGACGGTTCTCAAATTGAAAGAAGAAAACGGCAAAGGCAGAAAAACCAGCAGCCACTCCGATGATGGCTGTGATTATGTTGAAGTACATGCAACAGCCTCCACGCCGGGCCATGGCTGCGGTGGTGGCGGTGGTGGTGGGTGATGGGAGATCTCCTGAAAAAATTTGACAGGAGCTATTCAGTGTTGATTTTGCAGACTCCTTATGTTCTTATGTTATGTTCTTATATATCTGACAACAGTTATTGGTCAAGAAGTAGCCTGAGACCCCTTAAATTCTGCTCTATTATATTTTTTAGTGTAACTTTAACTTTGAAACTAAGCATTTGCCCAGAAAATGAATGTCACCATCGCCTAACGGAGAACAAACTGGCAAATCTTACAAAACACTGATCTACGCTGTCCCCTCTCACCCCTCTCAAAGCTTAAGACAACAAAAGGTTAGTATGTTTTCCTTATCTTTACCTCCACTTTGAAACTAAACATTTGCCCAGAAAATGAATCACCATCGCCTAACGGAGAACAAACTGGCAAATCTAACAAAACATTGATCTACGCTGTCCCCTCTCACCCCTCTCAAAGCTTAAGACAACAAAAGGTTAGTATGTTTTCCTTATCCTTACCTCCACTTTGAAACTAAGCATTTGCCCAGAAAATGAATCACCATCGCCTAGCGGAGAACAAACTGGCAAATCTTACAAAACATTGATCTACGCTGTACCCTTTAAAAGCTTAAGACAACAAAAGGTTAGTATGTTTTCCTTATCCTTACCTCCACAACAGTCTCTTCTTGCAGCTGTGACGATGTGTTCAGCGTGTTAAGGGCGTGTGTGCCATCACTGATCCACCGTCTCTCTTCTTCCTTCTCCAGTGCTTGACGCAACAATGACGGCAGTGTTGTGGTGTGGCTATAAGGGCGTGAACCAAACACGGAGATCATAGACGCCTGAACCCTCGATCCTCTTCCTTCCTCCTCTTCTTTTGACCGAGAGGGATAATATAAGTACCTCCCGAACCAAGACCAAGACCATATGAACCGTACCTATACCGTACTATAATATTATGTACCTATATATAGATCTCGTAATTGTGTCCTTGATGAATGAAAAAAAATAGTGTTGAATAGAAGGCTAGCTGACCCTCCTTGCCTTCCTCCTCCACTTCTTCGTTTGACCTCCTTAGGAACTGTAGGCCTACCTCTTTTTTTTTTTACAACAAAGGAGACGGCTCAAGGGCAACAAAAAGAGTGCAGAAAGAAAGCCCGCTACTTGCCGCTCCCATAAAATATAAAAGTAAAGAGTAGCCAAAAGAGAGGTCAATTACCTAGGTCAATTTCCTATACCTAGAAAACAGAATTGTGACTAAGTTGTCCTTGCGGAATGAAAAAAGAAATAGTGTTGGATAGACGGCTGAACCTGATTGATTGATTGATAGTTTATTGTTGCAGGTAAACAAGTCCTTGCGGAGTGAAAAAATAAATAGTGTTGGATAGACGGCTGAACCTTCCTTGCCTTCCTCTTCTTCTTCGTTTGACCTCCTTATGAGCCGTACCTAGTATACCTACCGTAGATCTCTTAATTCTTGAGGAATGAAAAAAAAAATAGTGTTGGATAGACGGCTGAACCTTCCTTGCCTTCCTCTTCTTCGTTTGACCTCCTTATGAACCGTACCTATTATACCTAGATCTCGTAATTGTGACTTAAGTAATGCGTGTTGTCTTTGAGGAATGAAAAAAGAAATAGCGTTGGATAGATGGCTGAACCCTCCCTCACTTCCTCCTCCTCTTCTTCTTTTGACCTCCATATGAACCGTACCTACTATATATACCTACCGTAGATCTCGTAATTGTGACTAAGTAATACGTGTTGTCCTTGAGGAATGAAAAAAAAAGTGTTGGATAGACGGCTGAACCCTTCCTCACTTAATTCCTCTTCTTCTTCGTTTGACCTCCATATGAACCGTACCTACTATATACTTAGATCTTGTAATTGTGACTTAAGTAATGCGTGTTGTCCTTGAGGAATGAAAAAAAAAATAGTGTTGGATAGATGGCTGAACCCTTCCTCACTTAATTCCTCCTCCTCTTCTTCGTTTGACCTCCTTATGATGTCCTTGAATGAAAAAAAAGAGTTGGTTTATCTAATCATATGAGGAAGAAAAGAGTGCTCTGATGTGGTATACGTGTCTTGTGATAACTATTCCTCCCCTGCTCCCTTCTCTCCTTTCCTCACCTCCCTTCACTCTCTGCCCCTCCTCCCTGACTTCCCCTTCTTCTTCGTTTGACCTCTATCGCTTCATAGTGTGCCTCCTCTACGTTAAATCTCTCTTCTGCCTCTTCACACACTTTGCTAAGAATTCTCCCCACACAGTGTATATATTGCTCTCTGTGAAGCTTCCATACGGTACACAGCTAGGTGTTTAGAGTGTTGCATGATGAAGCAGTATCTACAGTTTTATCATGATTGTGGCGAGGGCTAATAGATACATATAGGAAAATTTCACAAACCTTGGTAATGTATTTATTTTACATTAGGGGTAGTAGTAACAGTGATAGTAGTAGTAGTAGTAGTAGTAGTAGTAGTAGTAGTAGTAGTAGTAGTAGAATAGTAATGGGGATAGTGATGGTTATAATGATATTATTATTATTATTATTATTATTATTATTATTATTATTACTAGTAGTAGTAGTAGTAGTACGGTATGACTGTCACTCGTTCTCCAAATGTTCGTATGTAGTAACAAAGCAACATTACGGTTTCCCACACTATGTTTCCAATAGCTTTTTTGGTGCATACGCGAGAATTGTGTTACAATATATATATATATATATATATATATATATATATATATATATATATATATATATATATATATATATATATATATATATATATATATATATATATATATATTATTTTAGTTCAACAGAATAGTCTCTGGAAATCTTCTGCCACATTTAGCACCAGCAGAGTGATCAGCATAAAGTTTTGCAGCAAGATATGCACCAGATTGCACTAGTTTTCCAATCCCTATAATGCAGAAACTGTGTTACGGGCGGCGCGTTACCTATACAGTGACGCGCGAAAGTCTACGGACGCAGCCGGCCACGTTTAACTTACCCGACGGCTCCCGGGATGGACAATGCGAACACCCCATATATATTCTCTCCCAGAAAACTACTCCGTATCCCTGCATTACTCATGTGTTGCCAGGACGAGCAATAAGGACGCCAATCATTCTTCGTATCATAGTGAGCTTTTATTTCTTTCCCTCGCAATCTCTCCGCTCCCCTGTTCTACGTCTGACTGCCATTATCACAATTTCCATTGGTTCTTGATGAGTAACATAAGGAACAGGAATTGATCAAGCCATGTAAGAAGCAAAGAATGGGAGAAATGAGGTAAATAAGTAAGTGCTCGTTTTGGTAACCATGAAATCATGTGTGCATGGCGTGGTGGCCCGCGCGCCCACGTCCTGGGACACAGCTCTGAAGGCGGATGCGATGTTCGCATCCTGAAGCATCCTCAAGCAGTAAATTATGACATTGCCTACGTTAGACTGACATATACTTCCTGTGTTACTGGCTACATATTTGTGACATTGTTAGGATGACGGACTGTTATTATGCAAAGTTTAAAAGAGTCGATCCCACCTGTTCACGAATAAATATAATAATTACACAACGTTTGCTCTCTCTCCGGGCGCTATCATTGAACCTTCTAACTTAAACTCAGAGAGGCAGCAATTATTTTCATGAGTAGCAGCATGGCTCATTTAGCAGAATTTATATAAATAAATATTTTTCAGTTGCCTTACATCAGCTCTTTCCTTGGTCACACTATCATGAAATCTGAAATATGCCAAGCCACACCACATCATAATTTTGCTTCACAAAAAGTGGCTTTACTGAAAAGACATCATTACAATATTGGAGAGCAAAAGTGAGGTCCATAACATGAGACTAACAAAGATCTGGCTTACTAGGATATTTTGTCGTGTTCTATTGTAATTAAGTGACCAAGAATATTAGGAAAACAAACAAATATGTCTCTCCTGTTCTTAGAAAAGGTGTGATATCTCGGTACTGAATACGGGCACCAGTCACGATTCATTGCTCAGAGATTATTTTACCATTGTATATATAACTTCAGTTACAGAACCAGGTAAAGATTCGTATTAGGTCCGTGCCAGTATCTCATAATCTACTTTATGAAACATCACTATCTCTTCATATATCTTTTCTACAAACCTTCAACAGTCATGGAAACGCTTTGAAAATCCAATTCAAGGACTTTTTTTTTACTCTTGAAAATAGGGGATAATGTTTACGGAAGCGCGTCGCCTCCTCTGGCGGCGGCCGCGACGACGCTGCACCAGCCGCAGCCGTAAAATAGCTCGCAGAGGGTTTAGGGTCGGGGAGCATATTTAAACTACTCCAACCGAACTTTACGACCTACTAACGGGGGGGCTGCGCCCCCCTCGACCCTCCCTTCTAACCAGGGGGGGCCTAGCCCCCTGGACCCCCCCCACATGTATATGCGACTTATTTCAGCGAGGAGGTATTTCTCGCAACACCGGCTGCACCGTCGCCAGAGGAGGCGACGCGCTATCTGAAGAGATCAAATGCCTGAATAAAGAAAAATGGGTTAAGATTCGTTTTAAGTCCGTGCCAGTATCTCATTACCTACCTTATGAAACATCAGTATCTCTTCATATATCTTTTCTACAAACCTTCAAGTCATGGAAACGCTTTGAAAATTCAATTCAAGGACTTTTTTTTTACTCTTGAAAATATGGGATAATGTTTACGAAAGCGCGTCGCCTCCTCTGGTGCTGGCGGCGGCGGGTGTTGCGAGAAATACCTCCTTGCTGAAATAAGTCACATATACATGAGGGGGGGGTCCAGGGGGGGGGCGCAGCCCCCCCCATTAGTAGGTCGTAAAGTTCGGTTGGAGTAGTTTAAATATGCTCCCCGACCCTAAGCCCTCTGCGAGCTATTTTACGGCTGTGGCGGCTGCAGCGTCGCCGCGGCCATCGCCAGAGGAGGCGACGCGCTTCCGTAAACATTATCCCCTATTTTCAAGAGTAAAAAAAAGTCCTTGAATTGGATTTTCAAAGCGTTTCCATGACTGTTGAAGGTTCGTAGAAAAGATATATGAAGAGATACTGATGTTTCATAAGGTAGATTATGAGATACTGGCACGGACCTAATACGAATCTTTACCCGTTTTTTTAATGAAAAGTATTCATGAATTCACTCATGAATATTTTCCTGAAATTTCCCTACATCTAAGTAATTGTAAGGAATTTCCCTACATCCAGGGTATTTTCAACCCTTCATAACTCAAAAACTATGCATTTGCGACGCATTTCATGTTTACCACCGCATTCCCCGAAGTTTCAATGGCCCCCTAGCCAATTTTGGTTGCGAGGGGTGAGTATGGGCAAACACTAGAATAATACCGAAAATCTCCCCCACCAGTCATACGTCAGCTGTGATAGTGAGGTGTGTGAAAACGTAATATGTGCATAATCATATCTGTGCAAGTAAAAGTACAAGTATCATATCGTACGCTAATGCATTCATCCTTGCTATAAGTCCTAAGGAACTGGGAGTCATGGGTAAGATACATTCGTTTCCACTAAGTAACCTATTCGTCTGTCACTCCCGGGGATCTGATTTAGCTACTGGCGGCAAGGTTTGTGTCAACTCATGCATGCAAAATAAAATCATCGCTCACGGCGCCACGGAAAATTCTCAAGAGCAAGACACTCTCAGCACACAGGTTAAAACTTACTAAACCGCGTCTCAAAGTGAAGCAGAACACGAACCATGCTTCGAAACATCACGAGCTCGTTCCGCCGCTCACCAACATTCATAATGATACTTCTGACATGCTGGCTTCTCTGAGGGGTATAGTCTCCCCTTATCAATGGTGCTTAGAAAACTTCCCAATCGACTTTCCATGCACTTCCCATTACCATAATCAGCTGTCCATTACCTCGCGCTGCTCCGAGGCCTCACCGGAGGAGTCGAGAACTTACGTACCTTGATGCTGGTGTAGCGGCGGCGGTGGGTTTCTTTACTTCCCGGCTCTTTGGAAGTTATCTGATGGGATGTCATGTTGGACCGAAGGATCTTGCCGTTGTGTGAAGCCTGGGAACCGTGTATGACCAGCACTTGTGTCTTCCCGCCGTATTGAACAAGGCGGAGAAGTAACACGAGTGAAACGCACGCGTCCACACCCACACACTAATCCAATGAAACTGACGGGTGAATGTACTCAATGTAGTAATGCGTGTTGCCAGTTCTGGAGCCCAAAGTGTTGTACAGTTGATAAAAGAAGGTACAGAGTGGTTTACTATGGAACATGAGTAGAACGTAAAGGAAAACAATGAAGAGGAGAGATGAGAGAGGCTTATAACTGTACGTAGCGTGAGTTTCATTATAAGAGGATGGGTGAAAACTATAGAGAAGAGGTGACGGAAGCTTATAACTGTACATAGCGTGAGTTTCATTATAAGAGGATGGGTGAAAACTATAGAGAAGAGGTGACGGAAGCTTATAACTGTACATAGCGTGAGTTTCATTATAAGAGGATGGGTGAAAACTATAGAGAAGAGATGAGGGAGGCTTATAACTTTACGTAGCGTGAGTTTCATTAGTAAGTAGAGGATGAATGAAAATTATAAAGAGAATAACTGTGTGTAGCGTGAGTAGAGAATGAATGAATATTGTAGAGGTGTTCAGTAGTAGGGCATGAATGGATACTATTAAAATAAAGACATGATTGAAGCTTACGACTTTCTATCAGCTTATTAAGGCACAGTAGCAGAGCATGAGTGAAAATGATTGTGAAGATGAGATAATGTAAGCTTATGCCTGGTTGTTGTGTGCGTTTTAGAATTTCCAAACTACTACTGCACGTGCTGGGGCAGGATGGACTTTCTTTTGCAGAATTTATGCAAGGCAGTTCTAGATGAAATACAGTTTAAACTTTGATACTGTCGGACGTATACAAACATGTCTTTCGCCGGACTTTCTAAATTTTCTAACCTTTTAAACTTTCTAACTTTTCTTTCTAAATTTTCTAACTTTTTTCTTCTAAATTTTCTAACTTTTCTAAAATTTCTAACTTTTCTGTCTAAATTTTCCAACTTTTCTTTCTAATTTTCCAACATTTTTCTTCTAAATTTTCTAACTTTTCCTTCTAAATTTTCTAACCTTTTTAACTTTCTAACTTTCTAAATTTTCTAACTTTTTCTAAATTTTCTAACTTTTCTTTCTAAATTTTCTAACTTTTCTTTCTAAATTTTCCAACTTTTCTTTCTAATTTTCCAACTTTTTTCTTCTAAATTTTCTAACTTTTCCTTCTAAATTTTAAAACTTTTTTTCTTGTAAATTTTCTAACTTTTCTTTCTAAATTTTCCAACTTTTCTTTCTAATTTTCCAACTTTTTTCTTCAAATTTTCAAACTTTTCCTTCAAAAATTTCCAGCTTTTTCAAAAATTTCCAACTTTTCTTTCTAAATTTTCTAACTTTTCTTTCTAAATTTTCTAACCTTTTTAACTTTCTAACTTTTCTCTCTAAATTTTCTAACCTTTTTAACTTTCTAACTTTTCTAACCGGACATAATTATACAAACATACCTTTCACTTCTGACTGGACATAATTATACAAACATACCTTTCGCTTCTAACCGGACATAATTATACAAACATACCTTTCGCCAGCCTTTCTAAGTTCCCAGAGCCGACATCAGCAACTAAGGAACCGCTATACTTCGTGGCTTATTAGAATCATTAGACAACAAGGCTGGTACAGGTGCCCTTCATGGAGCAGACGGTATGTGTTACTTAATGCTTCTGTTACTTTCTCTTCCTTACCAATGGGCGTCAGAGCAGTGCAGGGCATCCATTGATCAGTTTTGGGGGTCTGCAAGCCTGGCACATGAGACTTTCCAACATTTTCTTCCTGTCCTAATGGTGTTATGTATAGGTTTTGTAACTTATTGATAAAGGGTTCGCAGACCTCCAAGGGGTTTTGAAACTTTCCTCCATTTTCTTATAATAGTGTAAGTTAGTGTAAATGGGGTTTTGTAAAGATTCAGTAATGTTTTGATGAGTGGTCTGTGGCATTTAATGATGTTCAGTGTTCTGTCACTGTAGGTCAAGGGTAGCTATATAGAGGGTGACTACTGACGATGTTCTCTGTTCATCACTTTGAGTCTTGTGGTTCCCCTTCTTTCGGTCATCCTCAGAAAAGAAGAACAACACAGTTTCAAAAAATGGTTTATTCTGACGAAATTCTGCATTATGTAAAAAAAAAAAAAATATAAGTACAGTCCTGTGGAAACTTGGAAAGACAGGAAGGATGCCACCTGTGTCGGTACAAAAGAAAGACTTAGAGCTACGGCTTCCCTGTACACACACACTGTACACGCTTACTTAGAGGCCCTGAATACAACCACACTGGTATGGCACCTTGCAGGATGGCTGTTGGCACTGTCTGCTTACTACGCGGCACTTGGCACTGATGGAGGGCTTTGCACAATGTCTCCCGGCACCGCGGCCAGCCATGGCGTGTTCCGTGTTCTGCCCGGCAGCCCGGCTCATCCTCCGCCCTGCCTGCCACTGGTCAAGTGGTCACCAAAGGCACTAGTAATGGGACTCCTCATGACCACCACCTGGGTCAGCACAGTGCCAGGCCACGGGCACGGGCGGGCTGTAGGGCACTGGTGGGGCACAGAGAGATCACTCGGGGGAGGGGGGGGCGGCTGGTGCTTCCCTCCAGCGCCAGCACAACCAACTGTACAAATATATTATTGTCTCATTAATATTTACACTCTAGAGCATCACAGGCATTCATAGCAAGACATGAGAGTAGTCTCTGAGGAGGTGCCTCTCACAGGCTGCCCACCATGTGCCAACAGATGGCACACAGCCCTGCTGGCCGGCACCCACGGGCGTCACCCTGAAGGCTGGCTGGGCAGGGCACACTGGTGTGGCGGGTGAGGTCATTGGATCAATTGGAGGTACTTGTTTTCCTCTTGCAGTGAGGTGAGGGAGGAGGTCATGTCGTTGATGACCATGTTGGAGGTCTCCGCCAGGGCCGAGGGCAGAGGCGTGGCAAACCTGGAGGGGTTCTGTGGCCCTGCTGAGGCTTGCTGCTGCTGCTGCTGCTGTGGGGGCGGCGGTGGTGGCGGTGGAGGGAAGAGGCCAGCCTGTGCCGCTGGCCCTGAGTAGCCGGCTACGGTGCCATTGGGGTTGAGTTTTGGCTTCTGGTCGGTGGTGCTGGTGACCTCCTCCTTCACCACGGTGGAGCTCCAGCTCTGGCACTGCTGCACGTACTCCAGCGTGCGCTGGTACGTGTCCGGCTTCATGAAGTTCTTGTTGGTCTTGGTGTCCCCCGCCGCGCCGTCCTCCTCGGCCTTGCTGTCCCCGGCGGCAGCGTCCACGGCAGGGTTGACGACTGCTACCGGGGCTACTGCTACTGCTGCTGCTGCTGCTGCTACTGCCGGCCCTGCTGCCGCTGACCCCGCAGCTGCTGCCACTGTGTCGGGGGTGGCTGGGGGCTGTGGCTGCACCGTTTTGCTGGTGCCCAGCGTGCCCGCAGCGTCCATGGCGGCACCAGTGAGGGTGCCGCCGGGGGTGCCACACGCTGCTGGGTCGGGGATGATTGCACTGCTGTTCTTGGGGGAGGTCTTTGCCTTCCCTCCTTTGCTCTGGGAGCTTTGGCTGACATCACGACACTGTACATCACCGGACATAGAGGCGGAGTAGCCCATGGGCAGCATCATGTTGTTCTGGTACTGGTGGCCCATGCCCATGTACCCCCCCATGGGGACCTGGCCACCCATCAGGCCCAGCTGTTGCTGTGACCCTTGCTGCTGCTGCTGCTGTGCCCCCTGCTGCTGCTGGGGCCCGTACTGCTGGCCAGCCTGGAACTGGTTCACATTCATCTGTGAGCCGTGCCAGCTGGCCATGGCTCCGTGCTGGCCCTGGTAGGCACTCATGTCCCCGGGCATGGCCCCGCCCCGGCCCTGGCACCCTGCACAGGGGCCCTGGTAGGCTGGGGTGGGGAGGTTGGGTGGGGCCAGGTGGCCACAGGCATGAACAGGGCCATATCCACCCTGGCCCATGCCATAGCCGCTGGCTCCCTGCTGCAGGCCCAGGCCGCCATATCTGCCCTGCTGCTGCTGCTGCTGCTGCATCATGGGGTTGTAGACATGCTGGCCCATCATCTGCTGGCCCTGCTGCTGTGTGTACTGCTGGGGGTACTGCTGGTGGTGGTGCTGCTGCTGCATGTAGCCCTGGGGCACGGGCTGCTGGGGCTGGTACTGCTGACTCATCTGGTTGAAGGCCTGGGCCGTGCCGGGCGCTGACAGCCCCGTGCTGAACTGCTGCTGCGGCGGCGCTGGCGTCTGCATGGCCACGCCACCATAGGGGTGGGCCGGGGAGGGGACAGAGTACCCTGGGGAGGGCTGGGGGTACTGGTAAGGGTTGGCTGGGGAGGGCATGGGCTGGTTGGAGTAGGCCGGGCTGATCATTGGCTGGTTGGAGTAAGCTGGGCTGGGCATGGGCTGGGTGCTGTAGGCCGGGGAGGGCATCTGCTGGCTGGGCATGGTGTTGGGCGTGCTGCTGCCCTGCCGCCGCGTGTCCTTGGACTCACACTTGGGCTTGTCTGCGCCGTTCCCCTTCTGAAAGACAACGAACCATCAGCGTCAAGTTGATGGCGGACAAGCTGATGTCCCTCACTCTAACATGATTGAGGGAGAGGCGAGGACCAGCACCTACTGCCTGGGTGGACGCTTCCTTTCTCCAGGACGTTTATCTTCCTGAGAAATAGTTAACTACACACACAAAAAAGGCTACGGTGTGTCTAGCGGTCCACCAGTAACACAGATGACTCCAAGAATGTGAGTGTTTGACAATGTGAGTGTTTGATAATGTGAGTGTTTGACAATGTGAGTGTTTGACAATGTGAGTGTTTGACAATGTGAGTGTTTGACAATGTGAGTGTTTGACAATGTGAGTGTTTGATAATGTGAGTGTTTGACAATGTGAGTGTTTGATAATGTGAGTGTTTGACAATGTGAGTGTTTGATAATGTGAGTGTTTGATAATGTGAGTGTTTGACAATGTGAGTGTTTGACAATGTGAGTGTTTGACAATGTGAGTGTTTGATAATGTGAGTGTTTGTTTGAGTTTATGAGAGTTAATTTGCGGCTTTGTTTTTCATTATTTTATTTTTTCCCCTCAAATTGTTTCCTTTACTGTATATATATAAAAAAAGGACTTTACTAAGTTTGAGGGAGAGTAAAAAAAACCTCCACAAATCTGTATGCTTTTTAGGGCCACTGGAGCCTCCCTTAAACATGATCAGAGCCACAAACAGCAACAAATTTAAGAATATACAAACGACCACCGTCACCGCCGCGCCGCTCACCTGGTTGAGGTAGTGCACCATGTCATCAGGCAGCACCAGCTTGTTCTCGATGGGCTCGTCCTCGGCCACCTGGTCCAGCTGCAGGCCGTGGTTGGGGTGGTGGCGCGGCGTGATGGGCGGCAGGGGCGTGCGGGGGTTGAAGGAGGTGTAGCTGTGGTGGCGCTGTAGCCGTGGCGCGCCCTCCTCGCCCGGCCCTAGACCACGCTCCAGCGGCCTCACCGGGTCCGAGGCGCGGCGGGAGCCCTCGCAGCGGTTCTGGAGGTGGTGGTGGTGGTGGTTGGGGTGCAGGCTGTGGCCGTGGCTGTGGGTGTGGTGCTGGTGGGTGTGGGGGTCGATGGGGCCGAGGGGACCCATGGAGCTGTAGTTGGTGCCCCCCATGGAGGCACTCATGCCGGCCACGGAGCTGTTGTTGGTCCAGCCGCAGCCGCCCTGAAGGTTGTCCTGGCTCAGGGACATGTTCTGGGTCTGGGGGAGGCAGGGACTTTGTAACACTGATAATATAAAGAGAGTCACACTAAGCCCTTCACTTAACAAACCTCTCATCAAACCTTGATTTGTTGACATGTAAACCTACTGAACATATTTTATATTTTGTTTTTATTTTATATTTTTCATGTCATTACAGACAATGGACACAATTTTTATTTGATTAAACAACACAACTACTGTATCGTTCTTCTTCCTGCAGCAGCTTGCACCCATTAATGCTTTCTGTGTGACAAACTCAACTCTATAACAACTTGGCATCCCTCAATTGATTAAATAAATTAAGGATTTCTGTACTCATAGGTGAGCCAAAAGTTCTCAATAAAGTAATAAATTTATGATGCAATGGAGAAAGAAATAAGAAGCGGCCATGAAGAGCTACTGACCTGCACCACAAGGTTGGACGTGTTGTACAGCTCGCTGGTGGCCATGGCGCGCCGCTGCAGCTTGGCCAGGTGGGAGCTCATGGACTGCGCGATGCCGGCCATGTTGAAGTTGGAGTTCTCCGACGAGCGGCGCGAGGACCCCAGGGAGATGGGATCGTAGGGCGATGGCACCATGTTCTGCCGCCCCATGGAGGCCGCCGAGGCCTGGGACACCTCGCTGGACCTGCGGCTGGCCGGGTGGATGGAGGAGTCGCTGCGCATGCTGCCGTAGTAGGTGCTGACGGTGGAGTTGGAGTCCCGGCGGTTGTTCTGCACGGCGGTGTGGCCTGGCCGGAGGTTGAGGTCGATGAGGGTCTTGCGGGCCTGCTGTGAGGAGGTCATGCCGCCCGTCATCTTGAGGTCGGTGATGCGCTGCGACAGTTCCCCGACGCCGCCGCAGCCTCCCGGCGTGCGGCGCGGCCCCCCGGGGATGTTGGGCAGGATGTTGGCCAAGCCCTTCGCCTGGAGACGGTTTTTCAATCTGTTCCGCAAGTTCCGTTCCTGCAGACTGACCTGGCCGCCCATGGACCCCTCGAGGCCGTTGAGTGCCGCCACGCCCACAGGGAGGTCCACGCTGGCCTCAAGGTCGTCCTCCACGGTGTCCCAGGCCTCCTCCTGCTCCAGCACGCTCTCGTAGCCGCCTGTGGTGCTGATGTTGTTGTCGCTGATGGGGCCCTCCAGCAGCCGGCTCTGGTCCATGGGCGTGGCGCCGCCGCCCACCACCGTGTCCATCTGGGGGCTGTGCTGCTCCTGGCCCGGCGACGTGGGGTCCTGGGGGGGATATGAGGTGTGTGATAAGTGTGTTCATAGGTTTAGTGTAAGAGGACGGTACAAAGTTACTACTACCACCACTATGACCACTACTACTACTACAACTACTACTACTACCGCCACTATTACCACCCTCCTCACCTCACTCTTCACCGAGGGGCTGGACAGCGAGCCGCCCTTCCCGCCATCGGAGTGCGGGGAGCCCTCAGGATGGGCGGCGCCTCCCTCCTTGCCGCCGCCGCCGCTCCCCGGGTTGGTGGTGGGGTGGTCGTTGCCCTTGTGCTTCTTGGAGGCGTAGAAGTCGGCGCCGTGGACTGTCTTGACGTGCTTCCTCAGCGATGACGGGTCTGTGTAGCGCTTGGTGCAGCCCGGCGCCTTGCACACGTAGGGTTTCTGTAGGGGTAAGGTTAAAGGTCATTGGAGTGATCAGATGACCTCCATTTTGGGTAGGGTAAGTCTGTCAGCCTGTGTGCACCATCCCATTACTAGTTCCTAAGGCAAGGCAACACTAAGAAAAAGGCAGAAAGAGGAGGAGCTGGAGGTGGCAGAGTTAAAATTACTAACATATTTATTGTGAGTGTTGGGGTGAACAACCGTAGAAATTCGTATATTTGAGGAGACAACCCAAGTTAGATAGAGAGTGAAGGAGTGGAGATTGAGACAGTTTGGACATGTGGTGAGAGGGAGAAGAGATGCTGGGTATATCACATGGATGCTGGAGATGGAGCAGACAGGGAAGAGGAAGGCCAAAGAGGAGGTTTATAAACGAGGTGAGGAGGAGGGGACCATGCGGGTAGTTGGCGTGACAGACGAAGATGCAAAGGACAGGAGGAGATGGAAATGGATGATCAGGTATGAGAATAGGAACAGACGAAAGATGATGATGAAGATGAGGAAGAAGTGAATGAGGGTACACAGAAACAAGACTAATAAACTGGCAAGATAAAGATAGGCTAAGTAAGATAACAAGCGAGTGAGTTATCTATATGGGAACGTGAAAACAAAAGCACATCGATATCAGGCCGCTAAAAACACACACACATAAGCAACAAGGAAAACAAACAAACAATCACGGTTGACATAGATAAACATTGATAACACACACACACACACACACACGCACACACACACCTACCGGCCAGCTGGTTCGTCCTTGGTCAGTTAGCAAAGAAAGAAGCCAACTGTTAAGATATTTAGAGGATATATTTATAAGGGAAGAAAGTAAAAATGGAGATCTGAAGCTAAAACTCTCTCTCTCTCTCTCTCTCTCTCTCTCTCTCTCTCTCTCACACACACACGACTAATTTCTCTTCCTGCCGTATCTAAATGAAGATCTCAGAAGTCCCCCCTCTACTCCTCCTTTCTCTACCCTGTGTAAAGGTAAAGTTAGGGGCATATGCTATAACTACGCGTGGCCTCGGTGCTCATCTCCGTCACATGAGCCCTTGAGTCTGTGGGGGCGATGGGTGACCTGCGATTATTGACAGCTACGCCCACCGTCACGCTGTCCCCGTCTCGCCCGCCTCTCCGCCCCGACATTCTCCTCCTCTGAACTGCCCCGCCCCACCAAGACACCCCCAAAAGCTAATAAATCCTCCTTCGTGCGCCACTATATATATGGCGTGCAAAATATGAAGGAAGGAGATCAGTTTGTTGGACGACCGGTCAGCGGGTCACATAAATCTACGGTCTGTTCATGCCGACTGTCGCTCAATCTCACCTCGTTGGAGTGCGTTCTGTTCTGGTGCTTGGCGCGGTCCGAGGCGTTGGAGAAGGCCTTGGTGCACCCCGGGAACTCACACATGTACGGCTTCTCCCCCGTGTGAGAGCGGAGGTGCGTCTTGAGGTTCTCCAGGCGGGAGTAGGCCTTGTAGCAACCCTCGAACTGTAAGACAAGACGAGAAGACGTGAATAACGAGTGAGGAAAAAAAGGAAGAAGAAGAAGAAGAAAAAGAAGCAGAAGAAGAGGTAGAGGAAGAGAGAGAGAGAGAGAGAGAGAGAGAGAGAGAGAGAGAGAGAGAGAGAGAGAGAGAGAGAGAGAGAGAGAGAGAGAGAGAGAGAGAGAGAGAGAGAGAGAGAGAGAGAGAAGACAAGCAAGGAAGACGTGAATAACAAGTGAGAGAAAAAAGGAAGAGGAGAAGGAAGGGAAATGGCGGCAATACTTGATTCAAATAACACAAAGGTTCTAGAGGGTGAAACAGACCGTGCAAAAATCTTCGAAGTGTCGGGACAAGAAGGGAACATGTAAATAACGAGAAAAAAGCGGATTAGGAGAACAAGAAGAAAATAAAAGACCACCTAGTCTGAACCATAGGGTCTGTGTGGTCTGAACGTCTATGTAAATCCATGCAACACTCTCTCTCTCTCTCTCTCTCTCTCTCTCTCTCTCTCTCTCTCTCTCTCTCTCTCTCTCTCTCTCTCTCTCACACACACACACACACACACACTCCCTACCCCCACCCACCCTTCCCCAGTCCCTCCTATCCTACCCTATCCATCACCAGCAAGACTCCTGATTACCGGGGAAGAAGGGAGGAAGCGAAGCGAGGAGACAAATGGGCCGAGGGACGGAGGTGTGTGTGTGAGCCGATAGTGACACTCGCCCAGGTGAAGATATTGGGGAGGGGAGTAATTACCTAGTAGAGAAGGGAGGGAGAGTGTGTTGGTGATGGTGGTGATGTTGGGTAAGGAAGAGAGAGAGAATGGGATGGAGCGAAGGATAGAGGAAGAGAGGAATGAAGATGCTAATTTAAGAGACAAAAGAAAAGGAGATTAAGAAGGAATGAAAATAATAATAATAATAAGATAACGACGAGGAAGAAGAAGAACGAAAAGGAGGAGGAAGGATGTACAAAGAGGGGGTGGAATAGAAAAGAAGAAGAAGAAGAAGAAGATAAAAGAAGACGAAGAAAGAAGAGGAAAGAAGATGAAGAAGAAGAAATGGAAAACAAAGAGAAAATGGAATTGAGAAGAAAACAAGAAGAAACGGAAGAAGAAGAAGAAGAAGAAGAAGAAGAAGAGGTATAGGAAGAAGAAAATAGATAATAATTGATAGAAAGAGGAAAGACAGAGCGAGAGCGAGAGAGAGAGAGAGAGAGAGAGAGAGAGAGAGAGAGAGAGAGAGAGAGAGAGAGAGAGAGAGAGAGAGAGTCCAGGTAAGATAAGAGGTGAGGAGGTGAGGTGTCCTTCGGCCGACAGGTGTGACGTGTGTGTTAATTAAGGCTAATTAGGAGATACCTGGACGTGTGTGTGTGTGTGTGTGTGTGTGTGTGTGTGTGTGTGTGTGTGTGTGTGTGTGTGTGTGTCGGGCAGGTAGGTAGGAGCCAGGTAAGGGGGGAGTCTGTGGCTTACCTGTAACACTCTAATTAAGCCCAGGTGAGGTGGACCACAAAACAAGGGAGACGGTTGTATTTTTTTTATAGTAAGTTCGTATATATAAAAGCCAACCCACAAGTGACAGGTTTTCGCAAAGGTAGAACGCGGGCTTTTTTTTCGTTAATTTCTTTCTTTTTTTTTTTTGCCCTTGAAGTGTTTCCTCTACTGTAATATACCTGAAGTGTGCAAAAAAATACCCTTTATGTCGAGCTCAAGAAAATCTATTGGAAATGACTGGGAACTTGAAGTCTTTAAGTCGAATTCAAGAATGTATATATATTTTTTGACATTCGGCCCGTTCGTGGTGCAGGCAAGTGTTTATAGTGGCGCCATCATCTTGCTTGGCTCATGCTGCCCCCCGGAACTCATCTTTAATCCACTGTTTTTTTTTTTTTTTTTTTTACAGCAAAGGAGACAGTTCAAAGGCGTAAAGAAAAATATTAAAAACTACTAGAGTTTCGCTACTTATAGAGTCCGGGTTGATAGGTGGTCTTCAGGACAGTAACTATTAGGCGTATTTGCTAATTTGAAGTATTGGAGTCGTGCGTATGGGAAGTATTTTGAGGGACTTGAGAATTTGAACCATGGGAAGTAACCGAGTCGTGCGAGGAGCGAGAGAGAGAGAAGATTATGGAGTAGAAGATTATGAATGCGGTAAGGACAGGATGAGGGTGAGGAGTAAGAGGAGACGGATAAGAAAGAGTAGGAGGAGGAGTAGAAGGAAGAGAAGGAAGAGGAGGAGGAGGACAACGACAAAAAGTGAAAGGAGTAGGAGGAGGAGGAGGAATAGAAAGGAAAGAGGGAGAGGAAGGAAAGAAAGAAAAAAAGAGGGGGTAGGATAATGAGAGAGAGAGAGAGAGAGAGAGAGAGAGAGAGAGAGAGAGAGAGAGAGAGAGAGAGAGAGAGAGAGAGAGAGTAGGAGGATAAGGATAAGGATGAGGAGGAGAAAGTGGGTACGTGAGACAGGAAGACACTTAAGTACGTGAGTGAGGGCGATTACGTACCTGTACCTGTGTGAGAATGGCATCCCCAGGTGAGAAATTTGGAGTGAATGAGTGAATGGGGAAGAGGAAGACACTGATGTTTGGGTCGTGCAGGGAGAGGGACAGAAGAGGGTACGTGAGACAGGAAGACAGAAGCGTACGTGAGTGAGTGAGTGTGTGTGTGTGTGTGTGTGTGTGTGTGTGTGTGTGTGTGTGTGTGTGTGTGTGTGTGTGTGTGTGTGTGTGTGTGTGTGTGTGTGTATCAAGCGATGAACGAATTACCGTACACTTGTGAAGGACCCAACTCTAGTTAATGAGAGAGAGAGAGACGGAAACAAAAAGCGATGCACCATCCACCCCTCCCCGTACCGTACACTTGAGGATAAGAGAGATAGAGATCCAACTAGCGATGCCCCCCGCCACGTACCGTACACTTGTGAAGGACCCAACTCTAGTTAATGAGAGAGAGAGAGACGGAAACAAATAGCGATGCACCACCCACCCCTCCCCGTACCGTACACCTGAGGATAAGAGAGATAGAGACCCAACTAGCGATGCCCCCGCCACGTACCGTACACTTGTGAGGCTTCTCCCCCGTGTGACGCCGCATGTGCACAACCAGCATGTACTGCGCCTTGAAGGGCTTCTCCTCGCGCGAGCAGTCCTTCCAGCGGCACACAAACGACTTCTTGTTGGCGTGGATGTGGTCGTTGTTGAGGTGCTGCCGGGGAGAGAGAGAGAGGAGAGGGAGGTGAAGGGCTGTGTTGACATATGAGGTAAGGAAGAGTAACAATAGTAGTAGTAGTAGTAGTAGTAGTAGTAGTAGTAGTGGTAGTAGTAGTAGTAGTAGCAGTAATAATAATAATAATAATAATAATAATAATAATAATAATAATAATAATAATAATAATAATAATAAGTTAAAGAAGAAGAAGGATATGGAGGAGGAGGAGTAGAAGAGAGAGGAATAAGAGGGGAAGGAGGAAGAGGAGGGTGAGGAGGAGGAGGACAACGGCGAAAAGTGAAAGGAAAGAGGAGGAGGAGGAGGAGGAGGGGGAAAAGGAGGAAGGAGAGGGAAGGAAAGGATGGTGATAGAGGAAAGATCAGAAGGAGGAAGAGGAACAAGAAGAAGAAGAGGAGGAGGATGGAGAGGAAGAAAGGAAGGGGGGTGGGTGGGATGGTGAGTGATCGGAGTCGCCAAATAACAAAAGGGAGGCAAGGAAATTATAGGCCGGGGTCAGGCGGGCAGTGTGTTCCCGCCGCAAGACAAATCCAACCACGCCGGGCCGGGGAGGGGCGTCACTGCGCTTTCCGACACCTTTCTGCGCGCGACCAAGGCCACCACAGCCCTCGACACACTAGTGGGTCGTATTATAAGACATTCCGTTGCCCAAGAACACCTATTTGACAAGGCTTTCGTAGGAGTAGTTTTATGACCCCGGTGGTAGTTTGATCCTTCCTCTGTACCGTGAACCTAAAGAAACACTCATTAGAACCCGACTGACCCCCTCTTTGACCTTTAGAAATACCTGATGTTAGGAGCGAGAAGTATCTTATAATACCGACCTGACTGCGGCTGGAATTATAAGACATGCGCTTCTTACATCAGCTATTTTTAAAGGTCAAAGAGAGCGTCAGTCGGATTCCAATGAGTGTTTCTTCAGGTTCACGGTACAGAGGAAGGGTCACACTACCACCAGGGTCATAAAACTACCCCTGGAAATGCTCACAACTCCTACGAAAGCCTTGTCAAATAGGTGTGCCAGAGGAAGGGTCACACTACCACCAGGGTCATAAAACTACTCCTGGAAATGCTCACAACTCCTACGAAAGCCTTGTCAAATAGGTGTGTTTCTTAAGTTCACGGTACAGAGGAAGGGTCATACTACCACTGGGGTCATAAAACTACCCCTGGAAATGCTCACAACTCCTACGAAAGCCTTGTCAAATAGGTGTGTTTCTTAAGTTCACGGTACAGAGGAAGGGTCACACTACCACCAGGGTAATAAAACTACCCCTGGAAATGCTCACAACTCCTACGAAAGCCTTGTCAAATAGGTGTGTTTCTTAAGTTCACGGTACAGAGGAAGGGTCACACTACCACCAGGGTCATAAAACTACTCCTGGAAATGCTCACAACTCCTACGAAAGCCTTGTCAAATGTGTGTTCCTTTACGTTCACGGTACAGAGGAAGGGTCACACTACCACCAGGATCATAAAACTAACCCTGGAAATGCTCACAACTCCTACGAAAGCCTTGTCAAATGTGTGTTCTTGGGCGGCGAAATGTCTTATGATACGACCCACTCTCCCCCCTCCTTACCCACATACTCCTCCTTCCCTTCTTCTTCCTTTCTTTACTATTCCTCAAACCTTCTTCTTCTATATATATTACCGTCATCCTGCCTCTCTTCACAACTTAATACCTATCGATACTCCTCCTCCTCCTCCTCCTCCTCTTCCTCCTTTTTCTTGTGGTTGAATATTACCACCATCATCATCATCAGCCTATCAGTATCAAAGTTAGTTAGATGAGAGAGAGAGAGAGAGAGAGAGAGAGAGAGAGAGAGAGAGAGAGAGAGAGAGAGAGAGAGAGAGAGAGAGAGAGAGAGAGAGAGAGAGAGAGAGAGAGAGAGAGAGAGAGAGAGAGAGAGAGAGAGAGAGAGAGAGAAAATGAAAATGAGGAGAGAGAGAGAGAGAGAGAGAGAGAGAGAGAGAGAGAGAGAGAGGTGGAGGAGAGAGAGGAGAGAGAGAGGAGAGAGGAAGAGGAGGAGGAAGGAGAATAGATACAAAAATGACAAGGAAAGAGGAGGAGGAGGAGGAGGAGGAGGAGGAGGAAGAATAGATACAAAAATGACAAGGAAAGAGGAGGAGGAGGAGGAAGAAGAATGGAAATCAATATACGAATGAGAAGAGGAAATCGAGAAGAAGGAGGAGGATGAGAATGAGGATGATGATGATGATGAGGAGGAGGAGGAAGAAGAATGAAAATAAATATACGAATGAGAAGAGGAAATCGTGGAGGAGGAGGAGGAAGAAAATAAATAAATAAAAAACAAGAATAAGAGAAATAGAAAGAGGAAGAGAAGAAGAAGAAGGAAAAGTGGGAAAAGGAAGAAAGAGGAAGAGAAGAAGAGGGAGAAGAGGAAAGGGAAGAAGGACACAGTAGAGAAGAAAGAAGAGGAAGAGGAGAAATAAAGAGGACGAAAAAGAGGTCAAGAAAAAGAAAAACAAGAAAAAAACACGAGAGAGAGAGAGAGAGAGAGAGAGAGAGAGAGAGAGAGAGAGAGAGAGAGAGAGAGAGAGAGAGAGAGAGAGAGACACTCCATTAATCTCGCTCCCATCTCATTCTGTTCTCATTTGTCGTCATTCTAGACCTTATTGGCGGCAGCAGGAGAGAGAGAGAGAGAGAGAGAGAGAGAGAGAGAGAGAGAGAGAGAGAGAGAGAGAGAGAGAGAGGGGGGGGGGGGGCTAGGTGGGCCGGGGGGGAGGGGGTAGGAAAGGGTGAAGGAAGGGAGGGAGATGGGAACTGCAGGAACGAGGAAGGGAAAATTAGTGAAGGGAGAGGAGAGAGTGGGAAGAAGGGAAGGGGAGAGGGAGGGAGAGAAGAGAGGAGGAGGGGGGGGGGTTGAGAGGAGGGAGGAAGGGAAGGACACAGGAAAAGAAGGGGAGAGAGGATGGGAAGGAGGCGGAAGGGAGGGAGGGAAAGGACGGAGGAGGAGGAGGGCGAGAGAGAGGGAAGGAGAGGCAGGGAGGAAAGAGTGCAGGAGTGAGGGAAGGAAGGAACAAGGGAGGAGGAGAGAGAGAGAGAGGAGGAGAAGAGGAGACGAACACAAAGGCACACAAAGGAAGAACAAACAACAGCAGACTTACTGGTCCTTACGAGGCTGTTTGTGACAAGCTACACTAACTATCTAATCAAAGGTGGAAGATGAAGGACAGTAAAGGCGAGGGCTGCAGGAGGAGGAGGAGGAGGAGGAAGAGGAGTTGGAGGAGGAGAGAGGAGAAGAAGGAGGAGAAGGAGGAGGAGGAGGGGGAAGAGGAGGGGGGCCGCGGGATGGTGGGTGGTCACTGTGCAGAAGAACTTTCAACTCCTTCCCCGCGGCGACCCATTTACCAGACGCCGCTGATGAAGTTGTCACCTCCTCCTCCTCCTCCTCCTCCTCCTTCTCTTGTTCTTGCTTCCCCTCCTTCCCTTGTTATTCGTTCTCCTCCTCCTCCTCCTCTTCCTCCTCCTCCTCCTCTTGTTCGTGCTTCCCCTCCTACCCTTTTTATTCGTTCTCCTCCTCCTCCTCCTCATATTGCTCTTCTTCTTTCTCTTGGTCTTCCTCCTCCTCCTCCTCCTCCTCTTCCTTCGCCTGCTCTTCCTCCTGCTTCCTCTTCTCTTTCTTCTCTTCTCTTCCTCTACTCTGCAACAATCCCTTCTTCTTCTTCCTTCACTTTCTTCTTTCCTTTCTCTCTTTTTTCCTGTTCACATTCTACCATCTTCCTCTTTTTTTCTTCTATACTGAAGGTAAACTATTCTAATCAAAACTCAACGTAACCTCACCTCACCTCACCTCAACCTAACCTATTTTACCTCCCCACATCTCAACCCAATCTACGTCACCTCAGCTCACCTCCCCTCACCTAACCTCACCACAGCTATCCTCCCCTTCCCTCACCTCACCTCACCTCAACCTAACGTATCTTCCCCGCACCTCAACCCAAACTACGTCACCTCAGCTCACCTCCCCTCACCTAACCTCCCCTTCCCTCACCTCACCTCACCTCAACCTAACGTATCTTCCCCACACCTCAACCCAAACTACGTCACCTCAGCTCACCTCCCCTCACCTCACCCACCACCATCAGGCCCCCGTTCTCACCTTGACGAGGTCGTCCTGCGTGTTGAAGTCCTTGTTACACTCCCGCCAGTGGCAGTGCGTCTCGATGAAGTCCGGCGGCTCCTCCTTCAGACCGTCGTCGTCCCGGGCCGAGGCGCTGACGGCCCCGCACGCCCCCGAGGTGGTGCTGGACGCCTCTTTCTTCACCTTGGACCCCTTCTCCTCCTCCATGGTGCTCGAGATCGTGGGCGACTCCTTCTTCACCTGCTGCAGAAGGGAAGGACGAAGAGAGAGGTAACGGTCTGAGGGGGTCATGTAAATACTCCTCCTCCTCCTCCTCCTCATTTACATCTATTCCTTCTACTCCTCCTCCTCATCATCATCATCATCATCTACATCTCCTCCTCCTCCTCCTCATCTACATCTATTCCTTCTCCTCCTGCTTCTTCTGCTTCTTCTTCCTTCTTTATCTAATCCTCCTTCTCATTCTTCTGTGTCTTCTTGTTACTCCTCCTCCTCTTTCTTCTTCTTCTTACTCCTCCTCCTCCTCCTCCTCCTGCTACTTACTCCTCTCCTCCTACTTTATATTCTTACTCCTCCTCCTCTCCTTTCTTCTTACTCCTTCTCCTCCTCTTCCTGCTCCTTTTCATACCCTTTCTCCTCCTCTTTCTCCTGCTTCTTCCTTCTACTTCTACTACTACTACTACAACTCCCACAACCACTACCTCTTACCTCGTTCTTGGGGGGCAGCGTGGGGGGCGGGGGCTGCGAGGAGAGGGAGAAGAGGTTTTGGTGCGAGGGGACCGGGGCGCCGTGCTGCAGGAGCGGGGACGGCGCCAGGAAGGGGGAACCGGGGAGCGACGCCCCCCGCATCAGGTGAGCCTGGAGCTGCTGCAGATGGGTGGCGGCGCCTACCCCGGGGTGCATGCCCAGGGCGGGGGAGATGGCACCTGGGGGGGAAGGGGGGAGGGGTGGTTATGGTGGTGGTGGTGGTGGTGCGTGGAAGGGCAGGGCAGTAACGGTAATGGTGATGAAAATGGTGGTGGTGGTGGTGATGGAGGTGATGATGATGGTGGCAGGGTGTGTAGGAATGATGGTGGTGGTGGTGGTGGTGATGATGATGGTGGCAGGGTGTGTAGGAATGATGGTAGTGGTGATGGTGGTGGTGGTGGTAGTAGTAGTAGTAGTAGTAGTAGTAGTAGTAGTAGTAGTAGTAGCAGCAGCGGTAGTAATTTGGTCTTGTCAAAATACAATGTCGTCTTTCTTGTATGATTTTTTTTTGTGTGTAGTGGTGGTGGTGGTGGTGGGTGGGACGCAGCAGTAATGGGAGTGGTGATGACGGTGTTGGCCATTAGCGGTTGCAGTGGTAATGACGGGTGGTGGGCGGTGTTGGAGGTAATTGGATCAGCGTGGTGGTGGTGGTGGTGGTGGTGGGAAGATGGTGATGATCTAGCCAGAAGGGGGAATAATGGAGGTGGAGGGGGAAGAGGAGGAGGAAGAGGAGGAGGAGGAGGAAGAGAAATTGTAGTAGTAGTAGTAGTAGTAGTGGTGGTGGTGGTGGTGGTGGTGATACAAGCATTGATAAACTTACCACATCAACGTAACAGATACTTATAATGACCCTCACTCGTATATACAAAAATAAATAAATAAAAACAAATAAAATAAAGAATATATGTCACAAGTTCATGGTAGCAAAACATCATTTATTTATCACACAAGGAATTAGGGAGACTACAAGAGGCCAATCAGTCAGTCAGTCAGTCAGTTAGTTAGTCAGTCAGTCAGTCAGTCAGTCAGTCAGTCAGTTAGTTAGTTAGTTAGTTAGTTAGTTAGTCAGTCAGTCAGTCAGTCGGTCAGTCTACAAACATTCATGCTAAACAGCTTGACGGGTATGGATTTTTTTATGGGACAACTATCATAGGAGGAGGAGGAGGAGGAGGAGGAGGAGAAAGAAGAAGACTACGACATAGATATCTAAGAGCCAACTACGCCAAACTAATGAAAACGGGTAAGGATTTTTAAGGGTCAACTATGCCAAACTAATGAAAACGGGTAAGGATTTTTAAGGGTCAACTATGCCAAACTAATGAAAACGGGTAAGGATTTTTAAGGGTCAACTATGCCAAACTAATGAAAACGGGTAAGGATTTTTAAGGGTCAACTATGATAATCTCCACACCAGCCCAGGCCGCGCGGCACCCACCTGTCGGAAGGTAGAGCCGCTCACCTGCAGACAAATGGCCGTAGGAGCCGCTGGCCGAGGAGGAGCGAGATCCGTTCATGATGGAGACGAGGGAGTTGGGGCTGAAGCGAATCATCGAGTTGATATCGAAGGAGTCGCTGTAGGGGGAGGAGGAGAGCGCTCTTTTGCGGCTCTGGCGGAGGCTGGGCCGCGGCGACGGTAACCTTGAACCTGTGGGGGGGAGACACGGAATGAGAACAACAGACAGACGAGTAAAGCCACGTAACTAGACTGAACGGTTTAAAATGAACTCAATATATATGGGGATCAGAAAACAAGAGGAACATATAACACAAGTACAGCCTCGTAGCTAGACTGTAATGCGTGAAAACCTGCACCGATATGAGACTAATGAAGAACACCACATAGTATTAAATAAAGCGACAATCCGAGACTGGAAGGTTTGAAAGAGACTAGATATAAGAGGACCAGAAAATAAGACCACTAGATAACACGAGTGAAGAGACGTAACTAGATAAGGAGACAAATGAATAACACAAGATGGCATTCAATAAAGCGACATACCTAGACTGGAAGGTTTGAAAGAGACTAAATATAAGAGGACCAAAAAACAAGACCACTAAATAACACGAGTGAAGAGACGTAACTAGATAAGGAGACAAATGCGTAACTAAACTGAACTAAATGAAAACTTGCAATATAGGGAGACAAATGAAGAACACAAGATGGCATTCAATAAAGCGACATACCTAGACTGGAAGGTTTGAAAGAGACTGAATATAAGAGGGGCAGAAAATAGGACCACTAGATACCACGAGTGAAAAATTGCAAATATATAAGGAGACAAATGACTAACACAAGATGGCATTCAATAAAGTGACATACCTAGACTGGAAGGTTTGAAAGAGACTAAATATAAGAGGACCAGAAAATAGGACCACTAGATGCCACGAGTGAAAAATTGCAAAAATATATGGAGACAAATTAATAACACCAGATGACATTAAGCGACGAAACTATACTGAAAGGTTCGAAAGAGACTAAATACAGATAAATAAATGAATAAGTATAAGTTAAGCAATATATGGACACCAGAAAATACAACCTTACATAAACCTAACCTAAGAGAATGGATATTTGGTCATCTCCTTCATCCTCAAAACCCAGGAAATGCAACCCACAGAAAACCTCTTCGTAGGATCCCCTGGGAGTCCTTCGTTACATAAGGACCTCAAGGGAAGGACACCCACGTAAGGACCCCCCACCCCCTTCTCCCTCCCCTCCTTCGTGGACATCCTATACATGCTAGTAGAGACATTAGGACAGCCCGAAAAGGATATCTGGGGATCCTACGCGAAGGGACACGGCGTCATCCTACACCACACACACACACACACACACACACACACACACACTCGAGGCGACGCTGCAATGACCTTAATAATTCTCTCCTTTCCTTTATCTCTGTCTCTCCATTTCCTGCCGGGAGGAGGAGGAGGAGGAGGAGGAGGAGGAGGAGGAGGAGGTTGAGTCGGAGAAAGAGAAGATAGAGAAAGAGGAGGAGGAAGGAATAGTAGTAGTTGAAGAAGAAGAAGAAGAAGAAGATAATGATGAAAAACAGTATAAAACAAAGAAGAAAAATCGGAATCAAAATAAAGTAAAAACATGAAGAAAATAAAAGAGCATCGGAGTCAAGAGTTAGTCAGCAGTCGATGTCAGTAGCCGAGGAGGATCGAACCCCTTATTCTTCCCTCCCTCCCCTTCCTTCCTTTAGCTAAATCTCTCTCTCCCTCCTTTCCTTTAGCTAACTCCTCCCTCTCCCTCCCTCCCTTTAGCTCTTCTCCCCCTCTCCCTCCCTCCCTTTAGCTAACTTCTCCCCCTCTCACTCCCTCCCTTTAGCTAACATTTCCCCCTCTCCCTCCCTCCCTCCCCCCGCCGCCAGTCGCTACCGTCCCAGAAGTCTCGCGGCCGTCGGGTGTGTCGCCCAGAGGAGACATGGGCGTGAAAAATGACGCAGGGGTATTAGCATCAGGCGATCGGCGGAGCCTTATTCGGGGCCCTGATGTCCTCCTCCTCCTCCTCCTCCTCCTCCTCCTTCTTCCCTTCTGTCTTTGTGTTTGTCTTCTCCTCCTTCTCCTCTTCTTCTTGTTCTTTTCTTTACTCTTTCTTATCTTCTTTTTCGTTTTTCTCTCCCTCTGCTTCTCTTCCTCCTTACCTTCCTGTATTTGTGTGTCTTCTTCTTCTCCTCTTCTTCTTTTGTTCTTCTCTTTACTCTCTTCTTTCTTCTCTTCTTTTACTTTTTTTCGTTTTCTCTCCCTGTGCTTCTTCTTGTTCTTGTTGTTCTTGTTCTCCTCCTCCTCCTCCTCCTCCTCCTCCTCCTTTTATGTCCTCTCATCTTTCTTCCTCCTTTTCTTCATTTTCTTCTCTTTTGGTTTCAACTCCATATCCTTCTTTCTTTCTTCTCTTCTCCTACTTCTTCCTCGTTTCTCCTCCTCCTCCTTCTTCTCCTTACCTTCCCGTCTTTGTGTCTGTTTTCTCTTTCTTCCTCTCTGTCTTCTCCTCCTCCTCTCTGTTATTCTTTCTTCCTTCTTTCTTCTTTTCCTTCTTCACTTCTTTTTTTCCTTTTCTTTTTCCTTTCCTCCTTTCTATTCATCTACTTCCTTTCTTTTCTTCTTTCTTCTTCCTCCTCTTTCTCTTCTCCTTTTCTTCTTCTCTCTACGGTTTCTGTTCTTCTATATTCGTCTTCCTCCTTTCTCTTCTCTCTTCTTTTTGCTTCTTCCTCTTTTTTTTCTCCTCCTCCTCTTCCTCTTTCTTCTTCTCTTCCTCTTCTCCTTTTCTTCTCTCTACGATTTCTACTCCATTCTCCTCTTTATTCCTCTTCCTCCTTTCTCCTCTTCCTTCCTCTTCCTCCTCTCCCTCGGTCACCTCGTCTCCTCCTTCCGATGCTTCACTTAACATAAATCTCCATCTATAGACTTCCCGTTGTCGCTGAGGCACGCACGCACGCACGCACGCACGCACACAGGTAGGGAGGTAGAGAGGGAGAGAGAGGAAGGATTAGGAAGAGGAGGATGAGGAGGACGAGGAGTGAAATTTGAAGGTTTAGTTGAAAGATCGGAGAAGAGGAGGAAGAAAAGGGTGATGATCATAACGAAGAGGAGAGGGAGGAGGAGGAGGAGGAGGAGGAAGAGGAGGAGCTAATGGGGTATCGGGTATAGGAGATTGGGGTCATCGCATCATTAAGGGGGAGGAGGAGGAGGCGGGAGAGGGGGAGGAAGAAGAAGAGGAAGAAGAAGAAAAAGAAGCATAGGAAAAAGAAGATTAAGAAGACGAAGAGGAGGAGGAGAAAACTAAGAGGAAGAAGAACAAGAAAAGGAGAAAAGAGAAGGAAGAAAAAGGAATAGAAAGAGAAAAAAGAAGTAGAAATCTTAAGAGAATAGAAAAGAAGGGAGGAGAGGAGGAAGGAAGGAAGAAGGAGGAGGAAGAAGCGAAGAGATGATGAGGGGTCTGATAACACACATAGATCCCACTAACCAACACCTAAGATGGACTCGAACTTGGGACAGCCTGTTACTGGGTTGGCTGAGTGGCTGAGTGGCTGTCGAACCATGTCGGCGGCGTCTGCGAAGCTCTCCGTCACGTCGGCGCGCTAAAGGGATCGAATGCCACTTCAAGAGGTTCTGATTCTCTCTTCCTTGCGATCCAACTCTTTCCTAACGCCAATATGAGCCGAACGGGGCAGTTTTTATACGTTGAGTTCATCTGCTTGACGCGGCAGCCATTTCAGGAGGAGGAGGAGGAGGAGGAGGAGGAGGAGACTTTGGCGTATCACGTATAAGGAAGTAATTTGGCAGAATGAAGACGAGAATGAAAAAAAAAAGAGGAAGGAGGAATGGGGAAGAGAAGGAAAAGGAGGAGGATATGAGGGAGGAGGAGGAGGAGGAAGAAGAATTGGAGGACAAGGAAGAGGAGGAGGAGGAGGAGTATATGGTGCAAAAATGAATAGAAAAGCATTATTAATTACATCATTATAAGCAAGGCAAGAATGAAGATGATGAAGACGAGGAGGAGGAGGAAGAAGGAACGTAGGAAAAGGAGGAGGAGGAGGAGGAGGAGGAGGAGTGTATGATGAACCAGATATAAGAAAACACTAATCACATCAACATTACAAACAGACAGACATAAAAAAAGATAATGATGATAATGACAAGGACAACGAAGACGAGAAGGAAGATAAGAAAAAATAAATAAATAGGAAACAGTAGATAATGGGAAGGAGAAGGAATATATAAGGCATCAAATATAAGAAAGCAAAAATTATCGCATACAAATCACAAACAAACATATAGAAAGAGGAGGAGGCTATCGTCGATGAGGATGAGGAAGAGGAGGGGTCGCATGTCAGGTCCGACGCCGCGCACCGCCACCCACGGCACCGCAATGGTCTCAAGCTCGCGTAGGAATGCTCGGCGAGGTGAAGTGAGGCCGAGAGATGCTTTAATTATACCGTGGTGAGTGGCGGGAGATGCAGGGCTCACACGCACACGAATACACACACACACACACACACCGCCCGAGCTTGCATGATTACACTGTGGGAAAGGCACCGTCCCCTCAGGCTGCATGGTTAGCGCTCGTCCTTCGGCGTGGCGTGCGTGAGTCCTGACTGGCAGCGTGGGTGACACTTATGGTGTTATGCGACGCTTCCACCTCCCAAATCAACTATTCCCACTTTCACAGGCCGAAACGGAGACTAACTGGGTTCTAATGAGTGTTTTTAGGTTCACGGTGCTACAGAAGAAGGGTCGAACTACCACCAGGGTCATATAAGTACCCGTGGAAATACCCAGAACTCCTACGAAAGCCTTCTTAAATATGAGTGTTTGGGCGATAAATATAGTTGGTAGCCTATTATTAGAAGCTTCAGCCTCACATCATCTATTTCCAAATGCCGAAGAAGATTAACCGAGTTCTAATGAGTGTTTTTAGGTTCATGGTGCTACAGAAGAAGGGTCAAACTACCACCAGGGTCATATAAACACCCGTGGAAATACTCAGAACTCCTACGAAAGCCTTGTCAAATGTGTGTGTGTGGGCGATGAATATCAATTATTTCCAAAGGCCGAAGAAGATTAACCGAGTTCTAATGAGTGTTTTTAGGTTCACGGTGCTACAGAAGAAGGGTCGAACTACCACCAGGGTCATATAAGTACCCGTGGACCTACCCAGAACACCTATGAAAGCCTTGTCAAATGTGTGTGCTTGGGGGACGAAAATTTTTAAGAATATGACAGCGCGGGGAGGAGGGGGACGGAGCGTGGCGTAGCGGAACACTGTCGATGGAGCAGTGCCCGGGTGTAGAGTTAACCTATTACTTGTGTGTGTGTGTGTGTGTAAGAGTGGGCGGCCTTGGTGTTTTTATGTGTTTTTTGTGCTGTGTGTTGATTGAGGTCACACGAGGGAGATGAAGGGGCAGAAGAACGAGAAAATGAAGAACTAAAAGAGACGGTATGATACATGAAAGGAAGATGAAGGGGAAGAAGAAGCAGAAGAAAGGATATAAATGATGAAGACATTGAAGAAAAATGAAGGAGAGGATGAATAACAAAAGGGAAGAAAAATAAGAATAACAGAAGAAGAAAAAGAAAGGAAAATATTGAAGAAAGGAAGAAGAGGAATAAAGAAAGGATAACAGAAGGAGATGAAGAGGAAAAAAAAGAAAAAGAAGAAGAAGGGAATGGTAGATAGAGGGAAGCAGAAAAAGAAGAAAAAGAAGATGAAGAACAAAAGAAAAGGGAGACAAAGAAGAAGAGGAAGAAGAAGAAAAGAAGAAGGGAATGGTAGATAGAGGGAAGCAGAAAAAGAAGAAAAAGAAGATGAAGGACAGAAGAAAAGGGAGACAAAGAAGAAGAAGATGAAAAGAAGATGGTTACTTATTAATCCGACAAATTTCATGTTATCTTCGGCAATACAATTTTTTTTCATCATTTCCTTTCTTCCATCTTTATCTTTTGTCCCTTCTCTTCCTCCTCCTCCTCCTCTTTCTTCTTCTTCTTCTTTTTTCTTCCCTTCCTCCTCCTCCTCGTCCCCTTCTTTCTTCCTCCTCTCCTCTCACCAGCATCCCTTTCCTCCAATTCTTTCCTTCCTCTTCTTCTTCTCTTCCTCCTTCCTCCCCATCTTCACGTTTTCCTCCTTCCCTTCCTCTCCTTTCTTTTCTTTACATTTTCAATCACACTTATTCTAACCTTCTCCATTCTCTTTTTTTCTTCCTTTCTCTTCCCTGTCCCTCCCATCCCCTTTCTTTCTTTTTCTTCTTATTTCCATTTTCTTTCTTTTCTGCTCTTTTTCGCTTCTCTCTCTCCCATCTCCAGCATCCATCCTCCTCCTCTTCTTCCTTCTTTTCTTCTTCTTCTCCTCCTCCTCCTCCTCCTCTTCCTCCTCCTTCTTAATCTAACAAATATCTTATAATCTCTACTGATGCATATTTTTAACCCTTTCTTTTTCCTCTATGTTTGCTTTCCTCTCCACTTGTGACCCTCCTCCTCCTCCTCCTCCTCCACCTTCTCCTCCTCCTCCTCCTCCTCCTCTGCACCTCAAACGCCAAGCAGATCGTTAGAGTTCGGCCATCTGTCCTAACCACAGGCATTCTCTCTCTCTCTCTCTCTCTCTCTCTCTCTCTCTCTCTCTCTCTCTCTCTCTCTCTCTGGGTCGTTAGTTACTTCTGTGTTCCTGTTTCTTTTCTTTTCTCTTTCCATATTTCCTATTTTTCCCTCCTCTTCCTCCTTTATTTCCTATTTTCTCTCTCTCTCTCTTCCTACTCTTTTTTTTTCTCTTTCCTTCCTCCTTTCTTTCTCCTCTTAATTCTCCTCACTTTCCTTCCTTACCTCTTTCTCTTTCTCCTCTTTCTTTCACTTTCCTTTCTCCTTTTCTTCCTCCTCTTTCCTCCTTCCCTTCCTTTCTTCCTCCTCTTGTCCTCCTCGTTAGTTCCCTTCCTGTAAGATATCGTTCATCCAGTTCTCCTCTTTCTTCCTCTTCTTTTCCTCCTTTTCCTCCTCCCTACATGAGATTCCTCCTCCCCTCTCTTTCCTCAACATCTTCATTCGCATTTCCTCTAACCATCTCCCTTCTCCCTCTGCCTCTTCACTCTCCTCCTCCCTTCCTCCTCCCTCTCTGCCATGATGCTATCCCTTCCTTTAATTAAGAGATACCTCCTTCTCCTCCTCCCCGCCCCTCCCGAGCTGGTGGTGTAAGTGGTGGCCGCGCTGCTGGTTAAGACGCGGCCCGCAGCCTCGCCCGGGAGCCGCGCCTCGCCGGGACAACTGTATCAAGGGTCCGCCGCGCGATGACTGTGTTTACGAGGCCGGGGAACAGCTGGGAGGTGCGGGGCGGGCGGCGTGAGGCGGGGGGAGGGGTGGGGTGGGGCATTAGGGCAGGTAGGATGGCGGGCAGGAGGGAGGGAGGCAGAGGTTGGGGGTCAGGCCGCGGGGCAGGCAGGTAGGATGGTGACTCTCTCAGCAAGTCGCAATTACTGTTATTTGCCTCTATTACTGTCAATACCCTGATGCCGAGCTGCATGCAACCAGCCCGCCGCGTGCGTGCGGGCGTCGCCGTCCACGCCGCCAGGTGGCAGCATGCCGCCCGCCGCGGCCCGCTGACCCTGCTCGGCCGCCGCCTGTTGGCCGGCCAGCACACGGCGTAGGCGACGCGCGTCACTCCGCGCTGCGGCGCAGCGAACAAAAGAGTCCCGCGGGACCGTCCACACGAGGCGTCCATTTTGACGTATTGCCTCCGCGGGGCCGGGGCGGCGGAGGGCGCCGTGCGTCCTCACGTTCTTCACGTTCCAGAGGGGTCGTGTCGTTCAGGTGAACGTCGTGGTTCAGCTGCAGCAGACTGCACACAAGTAGTTTTGTCTTCACGTGTTTAGTGATGACCTTTGTATTGATGCTGTTTTATGTTGCAATAAAACCGTGTACGTAAAGGTTGAAGAGCACATCCCTGTCTTGTCCACGCTCATTACGCAAGGCGCAGCGTGCGTCTTGCTGTTCACCGCTGGCTCCAGCCTTTACGTTGTTTTATTTGAGTTTTCTTTTTTCAATTTGTAAACAAACGCAACTTTCTTCTTGATGTAGCTCATCGTCACAGCGGCGGTCACGGGCGGCGGGCACGTCACCGCCACCAGCGTCGCGAGGGTCTGGGCGCTGCAAGGGCGTGACAGTGTCTGTGTCATCCCCGCGGCGCGGCGGCTGACGCAGCGATGAGCAACACTCCGGTGCGGGAGGCCGTGCACTGCCGGGTGCATTGTGGGAAAGTGTGTCCGTGCGTCACTCAGCAATGACGTGTCTTGTGTCTGATCCTTGTCACCGCCTGACACGCCCGCTGCACCAGGCCCGCCGAGCGTCGCCTGCTGCACGGTCAGATAACACGGTGTGGGCAGGCTCGGGCGGGTGGCCGGGACATGATCGGCACCTCATCAACGGCGGGACGGATCATGAATGAAAACTAGAGAGCATCCATGGACGCTGCTGGCCGTGGGGGCACAGACTGAAGGTTTTCAGATTTTTTTCGTGTTTTGAAGTAGTTATAAATTCATTTATAAATTACCCTGTATCGAATGAAATATTGCAGCTGCATAAGAGATGAACGGCAATGATCCGCTGCATTACGAGGAAAAAACGTGCCACCGTTGTATCAGGAAGCGGCAGCGTTACGAACACCTGGCAGCCGCGACGCTCCCCACGCGGCGGACGGGAACGCTGCCGCCTTCCTCGAAATGCCGGCACCGATGACGCGGGTGGCGGAGCGAGGCGAGGCTGTACCGCGAAGGGCTGACGTGGCTGGCGGCGCGGAGGGCGAGGAGACGAGGGAGGGAGGGAGTGTCAACCGTGGATCAGGAAGGAGGGAATGGGCGGCGTTGGAGCCACAGGACGAGCATCAGCAGCAGGACACGAGGGAGTGGGAGTAAGAGTGTGGCAGGAGTGGAAAGCAAACGGCGTCTCCTTCAATAGAACTTCATGGGATCGCCTCGGTAGCATGATAGAGACAAGTTCTTCTCTTTCTTCACCTCTCAACTCTTCTTGCTCCACATTCTCCACCGGCACTGTTACCACTTCCTCCTCCTCCTCCTCCTCCTCTTGCTACTGTAAGGTAATAGGATTTCTTCTGAAGTATATTTAACTTTTTTCCTCTTCTTCGTCTTTTTCTAAACTCTTCTTTCTTGCTCTACCTCCTCCTCCTCCTCCTCCTCCTCATTGCTCTTCGGTAGTTTCATATGGTCAAGTTTTTCTTCTTCGCCTCCTTGCTCTACATTCACCACCTATCACCACTACCTCCTCCCGTCTCCTCCTCCGTCTCCTACTGCTGCCCCCGCTCCGTAGTCAGCCCACGCGCCGGTACACGCACACCCACCCAGCGCTGAGGCGAACCCATGAATATGAAAAGTGGTACACACGCTCGACACGCCGCCAGGGAGACAACGCTGCGTGGCTGACCAGGCGGAAAAGTGTCCACCTACGCGGCGAGGCTGACAAATGGCTCACTCACACGGCTAAACAGAGACAATGAGAGTATAGGAGGCGGGTTAGCGGAGAAGGCAGAGCAAGGGCATCGACACCCCTTCCCAAGTCCCTGTTCGGCGTCCATGTCTCACAGCTACAGAGAAAGACAGGGTGGAGAAGGAGGAGGAGAAGGGGAATCATATATAGGTAAGGGAATGTTAGGGAAGGGGAAAGAAATTGGGGAGAAGTGACTTAGACCTGAATCTTTGTCCGCCTGCATAGATATCGACAGCGCCAAATACTCGTGCTGGGCGACTTCATAACACCGTGGGCCATATTTCTAAACATTTCGGTGCCCAAGTTTACATATCTAACAAGGCTTTCATAGGAGTTTGGGTCACTTCCTTGGGTAGTTTCATGACCCTGGAGGTAGACTGACCCTGCTTCTGTACCATGCACCTAAAGAAACACACATTAGAACCCGATTGATCTTCTTTTTGACCTTTGGAAATAATTGATGTGAGTTGGAAGCGTTTGACATTACCGACTTTCGCCTCCTGACTGAATCTAAACCTATCATCATCAGCAGCTCCATTATCATTACTATTATTATTATCACGGGAACATGAGGTATAGATGCGCGTGGCCTCGGTGCTCATCTCCGTAGCCCATCACCCCGGGAGAGAAGAGGGCCAGTGTGACATCCGGGCTACCACAGTTTATCTTCCCCAGGTCTCCCCAGGTACCCAGCCACCCACCAGCAACCCTTAACAGCATCTCAACATAAAACTGGTACCTTAGACCTTGTTATTCCTAAGGGCTTGCGTGCATAAACGGTTACGACAGATGCATATTCTGATACCCGCGTGCGATCTGAGTTACAATGCGAGTATAGGAAGAAAGGTTACAAGGAATATATATACGAGGTTGTTGTAGGTTATGGGTAAAGATACATTAGACAGATCAGATAGTTAGCGATGGTTTTAATAGTAAGAGGAGAAGGCTAGAAGGTTAGAAAGAAGAGGATAAGGGATAGAAGAAGATAGAGTAGATTAGGACAA
The DNA here is from genome assembly GCF_024679095.1 of Eriocheir sinensis. NCBI lineage: Eukaryota > Metazoa > Arthropoda > Malacostraca > Decapoda > Varunidae > Eriocheir > Eriocheir sinensis. Next base: position 11,108,961 of record NC_066559.1, read on the forward strand.
AGATGAGAGAGAGAGAGAGAGCATTCTCTCTCTCTCTCTCTCTCTCTCTCTCTCTCTCTCTCTCTCTCTCAAAGAAACTCATTAGTCACATTTAAATATCAATTGGGACTGACAGCTTGGGATGAAGGGAGGAGGAGGAGGAGGAGGAGGAGGTAGTTAATGCCTCCCTCCCCCCCACCTCCTCAACTCACCTCCCTTCCCACACTCCTTTCCCCTCTCTCTTTCTCCTCCTCCTCCTCCTCCTCCTCTTCCCCTTTCCCCTCCTCCTCTTCTCCTTCCCCTTCCTACATGATACCCCCTTTCCTCCTCCTCCTCCTCCTTTTCAACTCCCCTCCCCTCCTCTTCCCTTCTCCTCCTCCCCATCTTCTCTCCCCTTTCCTCCAACCAATATTGCTACCCCTTTCTCCTCCTCTTCTTCTTTCCTCTTCTCCTCCTCCTTCTACCTCTTTCTCTCCCTTTCCTCTTCTCTCCCCATCTACTACAACCCCTTTTCTTCCCTTCGTCCCTTCCCCATCACCCCTTCCTTCTATCTCCTTCCCTTCCATTTCCCCTTTCGTCTATTCTCCCTTTCTCTCTCTCTCTTCTTCGTTACTCAGTCTATCTATCCCTTCCCTTTCCCCCTTCCCCTCTTCTTTTCCTCCATCCTCTTTCTCTCTTCTCCCCTTCCTTACTTCCTCTCTTTATTTCTCTTCTATTCCCTTCGTACCTCTCCCTCTCCCTATCCACGAACCCTTCCCTCCTCCTCCTCCTCCTCCTCCTTCTCCTCACCCCCCCCCCCCAACACACAGGAAGGGGACAATAACACACCTAATAGACCAATGCAAGTGTGTGTGTGTGTGTGTGTGTGTGTGTGAGAGAGAGAGAGAGAGAGAGAGAGAGAGAGAGAGAGAGAGAGAGAGAGAGAGAGAGAGAGAGAGAGAGAGAGAGAGAAGAGAGAACGTGAAGCTTTGTCTTTATATACAGGAGAGAAAACCCATCATCTCTCTCTCTCTCTCTCTCTCTCTCTCTCTCGTTGGACGTAACAGAGACCTTCTTGTTCTCTTCCTTGACGTTCCCCTGACCCGACTTGACCTCCCCTCCTCCTCCTCCTCCTCCTCTTCTTTCTGCTCCCACCATCCTCAATCCTCCTCCTCCTCCTTCTATCCTCTCTCCATGTTCCTCCTCCTGGTTCTTTTCTTCTTCTTCTTCTTCTTCTTCTTCTTCTTCTTCTTCTTCTTCCCCAATCCTTAATCTCTTCTTTTTCTTCTCTTCCTTCAATTTCATCTTTTCCTTCTTTCTCTTTTTTTAATTCTACTTCGCTAACTTTTTTTTTCTTCCTGTTCTTAAATCTTTTCTTTCTTTATTCCTTCTTCTTTTTTCTATATTTTTTGCTGCATCAATTTTTGTCTTATTTCTCCTTTCCTTTCTTTCCCTTCTTTTTCCTCCTCCTCCTCCTTTATCTCCTTTCCCTGTTGCTTTTTTCTACCCCTTTAAACGGACTAAAGCCTTGATTCCTTCTCCTCCTCTTCCTCTATCTCTTTTCCCTGTTGCTTTCTTTCTACCCCTTTAAACGGACTATAGCCTTGATTCCTCCTCCTCCTCTTCCTCTATCTCTTTTTCCTGTTGCTTTCTTTCTACCCCTTTAAACGGACTATAGCCTTGATTCCTCCTCCTCCTCTTCCTCTATCTCCTTTCCCTGTTGCTTTCTTTCTACCCCTTTAAACGGACTAAAGCCTTGATTCCTCCTCCTCCTCTTCCTCTATCTCTTTTTCCTGTTGCTTTTTTTCTACCCCTTTAAACGGACTATAGCCTTAATTCCTCCTCCTCCTCTTCCTCTATCTCTTTTTCCTGTTGCTTTTTTTCTACCCCTTTAAACGGACTAAAGCCTTGATTCCTCCTCCTCCTCTTCCTCTATCTCTTTGTCCTGTTGCTTTTTTACCCTTTAAACGGACTATAGCCTTAATTCCTCCTCCTCCTCTTCCTCTATCTCTTTTTCCTGTTGCTTTTTTTCTACCCCTTTAAACGGACTATAGCCTTAATTCCTCCTCCTCCTCTTCCTCTATCTCTTTTCCCTGTTGCTTTTTTTCTACCCCTTTAAACGGACTAAAGCCTTGATTCCTCCTCCTCCTCTTCTTCTATCTCCTTTCCCTGTTGCTTTTTTTCTACCCCTTTAAACGGACTATAGCCTTGATTCCTCCTCCTCCTCCTTCTCCTCCTCTTCCCATTCTCTTCTTTTTTCCTCCTCCTCTTTTTTTTTATCTTCATCTTTCTCGTTTCCCTCTTCCTCCTCCTCCTCCTCCCACTTTTTCTTCCTCCCTCTTTCTCCTCCTTTTTCTGTGATTTTTTCTCTTCTTATTTCTCCTCCTCCTCTTCCTCCTTATTCCTCGTCCTTGCCTCCTCCTCCTCCTCCTCCTCCTCCTCCTCTTCCCTCGTCTCTTACTCTAACAAATATATAATCTCTAACAATACATATTTTTTTATCCTTTCCTTTTCCTTCTCTCCGTATTTTCTTTCATCTCCATCTTCCTCCTCTTCCTCCCCCTCCTCCTCCTGCGGCCACGAGTACCCCGGGGGGCCGCGTCGAACTGGGGAAGGACTTGAGAGGCGGGCTTGTAGTGGATGTAAAGAAAGGATGGGTCGTGATGATGAGGGGGAGAGAGAGAGAGAGAGAGAGAGAGAGAGAGAGAGAGCGCGAGAGAGAGAGAGAGAGAGAGAGAGAGAGAGAGAGAGAGAGAGAGAGAGAGAGAGAGAGAGAGAGATACATCATTCCCTTTCTCAGTAATGCAAAACTAATAATGAGAAATAATGAAGAAAAATAATGATGAAATAATAATAATGAAGAAAAGAAATAATAATAAATGATGAATGAATGAATGAATGAATGAAGAGAAACATAGTAAAGAATGAATGATGAAGAGGTGGAAGAGGAAGTGGAGGAGGAGGAGGAAGAGGTGGAGGAGCAAGAGCAGGAAGGGGGAGTCAAGGAGGAGGAGGAGGAAAAGGTGGAGGAGCAAGAGGAGGAAGAGGAGGAAAAGGTGGAGGAACAAGAGGAGGAAGGGGTAGACAAGGAGGAGGAGGAGGAGGAGGAAAAGGAAGAGATGGAGGAGGAGGAGGAAGAGGAGGCAGAAAAAAAGCAAGTAAAATCCAACCCCAATCCCACCAAAGACTCTAACCAAGGTAACAGAGGCGAGCACTGAGGCCACGCGCAGCAACAGCAAATGCCCCGAACTTCACCTTAACTCCTCTCTTTCTCTCTCTCCCTCCCAGGTGTGCTCCTCGGCCTGCAGGTACTCGCGTGGCTACCTGGGGACGATCTGGCTTCCTGCACGTGTTACCTGTCCCGGCCTCACGCACGGCTACCTCTGGACGCTGGCTGGCTCACTCTCTTCTATAGGCGGTGACGTGATGTACAGGAACAGTCCGGAGGTATTTAGCACCGCATACACAACGGAGCTACTTAACACCGCATACAGTCCAGAGCTATTCAGTTACGTAAGGAGTCCAAGAGATATAGGTCGATATTATGACACTTTCGCTCCTCACATCAGCTAGTCTTAAACGTCATGGAAGGGGTCAATCGGGTTCTAATGTGTGTTTCTTTAGGTTCAAGGTACAGAGGAAGGGTCACGCTACCACCAGGGGCATAAAGCTACTCCTGGAAATGCCCAAAACTCCTACGAAAGCCTTGTCAAATGTGTGTTTCTTTAGGTTCATGATACAGAGGAAGGGTCACGCTACCACCAAGCCTTCTCAAATGCGTGTTTCTTTAGGTTCAAGGTATAGAGGAAGGATCACACTACCACCAGGGGCATAAAACTACTCCTGGAAATGCCCAAAACTCCTACGAAAGCCTTGTCAAATGTGTGTTTCTTTAGGTTCATGGTACAGAGGAAGGGTCACACTACCACCAGGGGCATAAAACTACTCCTGGAAATGCCCAAAACTCCTACGAAAGCCTTGTCAAATGTGTGTTTCTTTAGGTTCACGGTACAGAGGAAGGGTCACGCTACCACCAGGGGCATAAAACTACTCCTGGAAATGCCCAAAACTCCTACGAAAGCCTTGTCAAATGTGTGTTTCTTTAGGTTCACGGTACAGAGGAAGGGTCACACTACCACCAGGGGCATAAAACTACTCCTGGAAATGCCCAAAACTCCTACGAAAGCCTTGTCAAATGTGTGTTTCTTTAGGTTCACGGTACAGAAGAAGGGTCACACTACCACCAGGGGCATAAAACTACCACTGGAAATGCCCAAAACTCCTACGAAAGCCTTGTCAAATGTGTGTTTCTTTAGGTTCAAGGTACAGAGGAAGGGTCACACTACCACCGGGGGCATAAAACTACTCCTGGAAATGCCCACAACTCCTACGAAAGCCTTGTCAAATGTGTGTTTCTTTAGGTTCACGGTACAGAGGAAGGGTCACACTACCACCAGGGGCATAAAACTACTCCTGGAAATGCCCACAAATCCTACGAAAGCCTTGTCAAATGTGTGTTTCTTTAGGTTCACGGTACAGAGGAAGGGTCACACTACCACCAGGGGCATAAAACTACTCCTGGAAATGCCCAAAACTCCTACGAAAGCCTTGTCAAATGTGTTTCTTTAGGTTCAAGGTACAGAGGAAAG
>NC_066559.1:11121067-11138567 GCF_024679095.1 Eriocheir sinensis
TACTTTAAACACTTGCTTCACTGGAGGGAGCAGTTTTTAGATGCAACGTTGTTTTCTTTTATCTTTTTGTCTCCAAGTTGGGAAATGAAAACTGTCGGGAGTCTCCTCTCTGACCTGACTTCACGTCCCTGGTATACCGTCGACTTGGCTAGCTTTATAGACTGACATGTATGGATTAGAAAGCGGTGTATATAGTTTTGCTTCAGGTTTTGGAAGGAGAGCTGGAGTGAGCCTTTCTTTCTGCCGAGACGCCCTGGCCTTGCTATACCCTCGACTTGGTAATATTGTAGATACTTGACGTGAACAGGACCACACTTACAGACGGAAGATGTGTATTTACCAGAGAGTTTCCGTGGACGCTGTAGCCGTCTTCAGTCGTTCAGTCAGTTCAACGTTAGAGTGATTATCTTAGTCTACTGATAGTTACTTGTAGGTATATATGTATGGAGTTAATATATAGGGAGAAAAACTGTACTAAGATATGTGTGATTTACTCTGCCTGGTATCAAGTCATATTAGAGAAGCGATGACCTCCCTCCCCCTTCTACATCCCTCCCCCCAACACGTGACAATCTAACATGCTTCAACCCAGCGAATTACACCCCATCGAAGACCATTATCAAACAGAATCTCAAGCCTTTGATTCACAGGCAAGCACATTCTGGTGGAGTGACTGCCTTCCACCCCCCCTCGCTGCATGCCACAGTGATATTTGAAGCTGCGAGTCACACGCGCGCCTAATCAACACGACACACGCGCCCAGCATCGCAATGGCCCCGCGGAGAGCACGAGATGAATGGGAGCGTCTCTGTCCAGTCCAATGGCAAGCCGGTTCCCGATGACTCCCTTGTTGTGGATGGACAGATGGATTCCTTAGTACGTGATGCTGGTTGTCTCTTCTTCCTCTTCTTTATTCAGACAGTTTTGGTGATAATCTCTTCTCTTTCTCTTCTTTTCTCATCTCCCTCTTCTCAAAATGATTTCTTGATGCTTTTTCTCTTCTTTCACTGTTCCTTGGGTAATCTTTCTCGTCTCAGGCTGTTCTCTTGGCAATATTTCTCGTCTCAGGCTGTTCTCTTGGGAATATTTCTCGTCTCAGGCTGTTCTCTTGGCAATACTTCTCGTCTCAGGCTGTTCTCTAGGCAATGCTTCTAGTCTCAGGCTGTTCTCTTGGCAATATTTCTCGTCTCAGGCTGTTCTCTTGGCAATACTTCTCGTCTCAGGCTGTTCTCTTGGCAATACTTCTCGTCTCAGGCTGTTCTCTAGGCAATACTTCTCGTCTCAGGCTGTTCTCTTGGCAATATTTCTCGTCTCAGGCTGTTCTCTTGGCAATATTTCTCGTCAATATTTCTCGTCTCAGGCTGTTCTTTCTCGTCTCAGGCTGTTCTCTTGGCAATATTTCTCGTCTCAGGCTGTTCTCTTGGCAATATTTCTCGTCTCAGGCTGTTCTCTAGGCAATATTTCTCGTCTCAGGCTGTTCTCTTGGCAATACTTCTCGTCTCAGGCTGTTCTCTTGGCAATATTTCTCGTCTCAGGCTGTTCTCTTGGCAATACTTCTCGTCTCAGGCTGTTCTCTTGGCAATACTTCTCGTCTCAGGCTGTTCTCTTGGCAATACTTCTCGTCTCAGGCTGTTCTCTTGGCAATATTTCTCGTCTCAGGCTGTTCTCTTGGCAATACTTCTCGTCTCAGGCTGTTCTCTTGGCAATATTTCTCGTCTCAGGCTGTTCTCTTGGCAATATTTCTCGTCTCAGGCTGTTCTCGTCTCAGGCTGTTCTCTTGGCAATATTTCTCGTCTCAGGCTGTTCTCTTGGCAATATTTCTCGTCTCAGGCTGTTCTCTTGGCAATATTTCTCGTCTCAGGCTGTTCTCTTGGCAATACTTCTCGTCTCAGGCTGTTCTCTTGGCAATATTTCTCGTCTCAGGCTGTTCTCTTGGCAATATTTCTCGTCTCAGGCTGTTCTCTTGGCAATACTTCTCTACACAGGCTGTTCTCTTGGCAATATTTCTCGTCTCAGGCTGTTCTCTTGGCAATACTTCTCGTCTCAGGCTGTTCTCTTGGCAATATTTCTCGTCTCAGGCTGTTCTCTTGGCAATATTTCTCGTCTCAGGCTGTTCTCTTGGCAATATTTCTCGTCTCAGGCTGTTCTCTTGGCAATACTTCTCGTCTCAGGCTGTTCTCTTGGCAATATTTCTCGTCTCAGGCTGTTCTCTTGGCAATACTTCTCGTCTCAGGCTGTTCTCTTGGCAATATTTCTCGTCTCAGGCTGTTCTCTTGCTAAACTCTTTTCTCAGACTGTTTTCTTGATCATAATTTCTCTTAGACCGTTCTCCTGATTCTCTCTCTCTCTCTCTCTCTCTCTCTCTCTCTCTCTCTCTCTCTCTCTCTCTCTCTCTCTCTCTCTCAGACGGTTTATTCTCTAAAATTCGTCCAGTAGCCCGCTCTCCCCCCCCTGAAAGTACCTGCCAGCACACAAATAACAACAGAAACACTATCGAAAATTAAGATGCTGGACCATGGTAAAAGTACAGTGTCAATTTTCGGCAGTTTTCATACCACCAGAAGCTCTAAGGCGGGAGTGACTTGGTAGCCTGAGTGTTGTACATACGAGAATGCGAGGGAGAGGCACTGAGATTAGCCAGCCAGCGCGCACAGTGGCAAGGCAGTGAATTGAAGTGAATCACGTAATTGTATCCTCCAGCAGCTTGAGGCAACAAAGACAAGCGCAGAGCCAACGCCATAAATCTAAAGAGCCTGTAATGGGGCTGACTGTATGAAGGGGAGGAATGTTGTGGCAAAGCGGCGGGTGCGTGGAGGCTGGTGTGGAGGAATTGAATCACGTAGTTGGTTTATGAAGGATGTGATTTGCTTTATATATTGTGAAACACGTGTGAGTAGCGGGGGAGGAGGCGGAGGATTCAGTGACGAGAGAGAAGAGAGAGAGAGAGAGATAGAGAGAGAGAGAGAGAGAGAGAGAGAGAGAGAGAGAGAGAGAGAGAGAGAGAGAGAGAGAGAGAGAGAGAGAGAGAGTATAAGCAATTCTGTGCCCATCAATTCACACACACGCACACACGCACACACACACACACACACGTGAATCTTAAGAGACAAATTATCGTACACACACACACACACACACACACACACACACACACACACACACACACAGACCCCCTCTCCCCTCATACCTGTAGACATAATAAAATAAAGAAGAAACCAAGCTAAAAATAGGTAAAATAGACCCTCCTTATTATAAATGGCGTAATATTCAAGACCATTTTAAACCACTGCGGGCAATTATCATGCTTATTCATACGCTGCGTAGGGATTTATTTCCTTGGCTCCCTTTATACACGACGACACGATTTGCACACACGACCATATGTTTTAAAGGGAGGAGGAGGAGGAGGAGGAGGAGGAGGAGGATAAAGAGAGGCAAGAAGGCAAATAAGAGGATAAGGTTGAAAGAAGAGTAGGAGGAAGAGGGAGAGGAGAGAAATTAAGAAGAAACAGGAGGAGGACAAGGAAGAAGAAGGAGGAGGAGGAGGAGGAGGAGGGAGAGGAGAGAAATTAAGAAGAAACAGGAGGACAAGGAAGAAGATGAAAGAGGAGGAGGAGGAGGAGGAGGAGAGGCAAAAGAACTATGACAGGGAAGAGAAAGGACGAGGAGGAAAAATTGGTGATGGGGGAAGAGGAGGAGGAGGAGGAGGAGGACAAGAAAGAAGAAAGAGGAGGAGGAAGAAAAGAAAGAGGAGGAGGAGGAGGAGGAGGACAAGAAAGAAGAAAGAGGAGGAGGAAGAAAAGAAAGAGGAGGAGGAGGAGGAGGACAAGAAAGAAGAAAGAGGAGGAGGAAGAAAAGAATGAGGAGGAGGAGGAGGAGGAGGAGGAGGAGGGGGAGGACCATAAATACACAAAGATGTACTATAGATATCACAAACTCCCTATAAATACACAAAGATGTACTAGAGATACCAAGACATTTCCAAAGACTTAACATTTCCTAGAATTATTATGTTCCTAAAAATAGATAATCTTTTCATGTACCTTCAAATATTATTTTTGTTCTCGTTGTTCTTGTTCATAATTCTCATTCCTCGGACACCAGAACTTATATTTAATCTTCCTTTCACGAGTTCCGAAATTATTATGAGGTCCTAAAATGATTAATCTTTTTTGTATACCTTTAATTAATACGTGTTTTTCTTCTTGTAATTCTTGTTCAGCTTCCAATGCCCTTCTCTTCCCTTTCCTTTCCTTTCCTTTCCTTCCCTTTCCTTTCCTTTCCTTCCCTTTCATCTCCCTTCCGTTCCCTTCCCTTCCCTTTCCTTTCCTCTCCGTTCCTTTCCTTTCCTTTCCTTCCCTTTCATCTCCCTTCCGTTCCCTTCCCTTCCCTTTCCTTTCCTCTCCGTTCCTTTCCTTTCCTTTCCTTTCCTTTCATCTCCCTTCTCTTCCCTTTCCTTTCCCTTTCCTTTCCTTTCCCTTTCTTTTCCTTTCCTTCCCTTTCATCTCCCTTCCGTTCCCTTCCCTTCCCTTTCCTTTCCTCTCCGTTCCTTTCCTTTCCTTTCCTTCCCTTTCCTTTCCTTTCCTTTCCCTTCCCTTCCCTTTCCTTTCCTCTCCCTTCCCTTCCCTTACCCTTCCTTTCCTTTCCCTTAATGAGTTCCTAAATTAGATGATCTTGATATTTTTGCACCTGCCAGTATAACCAACACCCCTGCCACGACCAACCCTTCAAAGCAACAGTTCTGGACATAAGCTATAGATACGCATGGCCTCGGTGCTCATCTTCGTCACAATGCCATAGATATTTTATTACATCATAGCAAACAGCTCAATCATAAAAACAACAACAAGAAAACACGTAATTTTGAGGAGGCGGTGGTTGAGTGGTTAGCGTGCCAAGTTCGACTCCCGCCCGCCGCCGCCATATGAAGAAAATGACAAACAGAAAACAACAACAACAACGGCAACACAACATTAGCGTAGCAGCAGTACCAACACCTCCGCAAGCTTGGCAACACTGCGTCTCTCCCCTGGCTGGCATTCCTCACCCTTGACGGAGGTGTCGACTTGGCAACACTGCTGGCACTGCGCGGCCGACACATTGCTCGCATAGTGCCAGAAAGGGAACACCGCACTCACCATACCCTCCCCCCCCTCCCCCTCCCCTCCTTCAGCATATCCACCCCCTCCCCTTCCCCCTCCCCTCTTCACCATATCCACCCCCTCCCCTTCCCTTCCCCCCTCTACCCTTTTCTTTATACAATCTACTCTAACCTAATCTCTCGCCCCTCTCTTTCCTCCCCTTTCCTCCCCATACCTCCTATTCCTCCCTCTTCCCCTTCCCCTCCCCTCTCTTCCCTTTTCTTTTTACACTCTAATCTCTCACCCCTCTCTTTCCTCCCCTTTCCTCCCCATACCTCCTCTTCCTCCCTCTTCCCCTTCCCTTCTTCACCATATCCACCCCCTCCCCTTCCCCTCCACTCTCTTCCCTTTTCTTTTTTTCAATCTAACCTAATCTCTCATCCCTCTATCCTCCCCTTTCCTCCCTCTCTCTCCTCTCCCATCTACCTTATCCACCCCTCCCTCTCTCCCTCTCCTCCTATCTCTTGTAACCCCTTCCTATTAACCTAATCTCTCTCTCTCTCTCTCTCTCTCTCTCTCTCTCTCCTCTCCTCTCATCTCCTCTCTCTCTCTCTCTCTCTCTCTCTCTCTCTCTCTCTCTCTCTCTCTCTCTCTCTCTCTCTCTCTCTCTCTCACTCTCTCCCCAACATCATAGTCAACCCCATCCCCATACCTCTGTAACAACTCTCTCTCTCTCTCTCTCTCTCTCTCTCTCTCTCTCTCTCTCTCTCTCTCTCTCTCTCTCTCTCTCTCTCTCTCTCTCTCTCTCTCTCTCTCTCTCTCTCTCTCTCTCTCTCTCTCAATTCAGTAGTCAATCTGTCTCCTCCTCTCTCTCTCTCTCTCTCTCTCTCACTCTCTCTCTCTCTCTCTCTCTCTCTCTCTCTCTCTCTCTCTCTCTCTCTCTCTCTCTCTGTGTGTGTGTGTGTGTGTGTGTGTGTGTGTGTGTCCGATAAGGTGACAGAGAGGGCGTAGATGATGAGAGAGAGAGAGAGAGAAAGGAGGTGGCGATGTTGGGTGCATATGTGTTAATGGGGAGAGCAAGAAGGGAGGGGAGAAAGGGAGGGGGAGGGGAGGAAAAGGGGAGGGGGTGGGGAGCTTAGCCAAGAAACGTCCTCCCCTTCACAAACCTCCCATTCACCCAGGCTATAAATGGCCCCCCTCCACCCCCCCTCTTTATCTCCCCTCTCCCCACCCTTCCCCTTTTTTCTACCCCTCTCTCTTCCCTTCTTTCCCCTCCCTTTTTCCTATCACCTAATCGCCCCCTTCTCTTTCCTTCCCTCTCCCCCCTTCTCCTTTCCCCTTCCCTCTCCCCCCTTCTCCTTTCCCCTTCCCTCCTCTCCCCTGCCAGTCAGTCTTCTTCTCTTTCTTCCCCTCCCTTCTCTTCTCTCCTCTCCCTCGTCTACCTCCCCTCCCTTCCCTTCTCCCTTCTTTCTCTCCCGTTTCCTCCCTTCCCATCACTTAGCTGTTGTGTTTTGTGCCCTTCCATCTCTCTCTCTCTCTCTCTCTCTCTCTCTCTCTCTCTCTCTCTCTCTCTCTCTCTCTCTCTCTCTCTCTCTCCTCCCTTCTTCCTCTCCGTTTCTCTAACCTCCCTTCTCTCTACTTTTCTCCCTCACCCCTTCTTTCTCTCCCTTCCTCACCCCTCCCTTCCCTTCTCTCTCCCTCTGTCTTCACCCCTGTTCCTTCCTCCCTTCCTCCTCCCTTTCCCTTCATTCTCTCTCCGTCTCCACCCTTCCCTTCTCCTCCCTTCCTCCCTGTCTTTAAAATGTCACCACTAACTCCACCCCAAGCTCCTGCAATAGTCAAACACACACTCGCTTAAGCTGCAGACGTCAAACACTCGCTAACTCCCCTAGGCCCAGACTTTACTTAGATTGTTAATAGTGTAGAAGAAATTGGCTTCGGTGGTAGCGTTTGGGACCTTTGCTATCTCGACTAATGCAGAGAGGGGGAGGGAGGGAGGGATGAGAAGCAAGGAGAGGAGAAGCAATAATGTGATAAAAGAGGGAGATTAGAGAAAACTGTAATGAAGGAAATAATAGAAGAAAATAAGACAAACCACAAGGACAAAAATTTTAATGGAGGAGGAAAAAGGAGATAAGGGAAAGAGAAGAAGACAAAATGAAGAAAGGAGGGTGAAAAAGATTGAAAGAAGGGGAAACAAAGCACAATAATGAATGGAGAAGAAAAGGGAAGAAGACAAAATGAAGAAAGGAAGAAGAAAAAGATTGAAAGAAGGGAAAACAAACCACAACAATGAATGAAGAAGAAGAAAGGAGAAAGAAGAAAAGGGAAGACAAAAGAAGACAAAATGAAGAAAGGAGGAAGAAAAAGATTGAAAGAAGGGGAAAACAAACCACAACAATGAATGGAGAAGAAGAAGAAAGGAGAAAAGGGAAGGAGAAGACAAAAAAAGAGGGAACAAGTCGGTTTATTAGACAATGGTTAAAGTTTTGTGTCTGTTGAAGGTAAATGTAGATAGGAAATAGTTCGCTGATGTGGCTTGTCTTCTTTCTTCTCCTTTCCTTGTTGTTTTCTTTCTTCTTCTTCTCATTTTCTTACTCTCCTTTCTTCGGCTGTTTTTGCTTTTTATCTTCACTCCTCTCTCTCTTCTTCTCTATTGTTATCTCTTTTTTTTCTTCTATGCTTTCTTTTATTCCTTATCTTAATCTCTTTCTCCGCATCCTTTTCTTTCTCCTCTCCTTCTCATTTACGATTTCCCTTTTCTTCTTCCCTTTCTTCATTCTCATCCACTCCCTTCCTTTCTTTTTTTCCCTCTTTGCCCTCTTTCTTTCCTCCTCTTCTTCCCTTTCTCTCCCTCCTCACACTCTAAACCTTCCACCGTCAATAACCTCACGAAGCTTGGCTCATAATGTTCGAATCTTTTCCGTCTCCACACAACTGGGGATAAAACAAAGTGAGATAATCCACAATGCACCGAGTCACCTCCTCTAACTCCACCTCAAGTTTAAAGGGTCCATAGTTTAGGCAAATTTGGAGCGTAACAATCTACACTCTTTTACAAAGCTTGACAGATACACGAGTCAGCGAGGGAGGAGTGAACGGGTCTAACGTATTGACTTGAAAATCACTGTGCAGAAAGAGGACGTCAAGGTATTTTATTGGTCTTATTATTAGTGGTAATGGCAGCTACTCCTTCACACACCTCGACAGGTACACGAGTTAGCGGGGAACAGCTGGAGACACTGACCTGAAAATCACTATGCAGGAAGGGAGAATTTCAGCCTTCTAGAGACTTCGGGAGATTACATTAGTTGTGATATATTATGTGCAGACCCAAGGAAGGAGACTTCTCGGCGCACACACGCACACACACACACACACACACACCGGAGGAAGTTCAGTAAAGTCGATTACTCCGTTTTTTTTATTTTATATAGCTACATACGAACTCAAAAACTAAAAATAACGGTCTACCTATCCAAGCGAGGCAGACCAAGCCATCCGCCATTGGAACAACCTTCCTGCACAAGTATAAGTGCGGATACCGTCAACTTCTTTAGAAATCGCATCGCCGGTCACTTCGCTGCGTCAGGAGTGAGCTGGACGTACTTGCTAAGTGCTTTGATCCGCTCAGCAGACACGAAGTCACTGTCCAGCAGATCAAATCGTTAGAGTAGGCTTTCTGTTGCCTGTGTTTCTATGTTTCCTTCCTGCCTGCCTCCCCGTGTTTGTGTATCTCGGCGGCACTCGGCTCACGGGTCCGCGCCAAGGCAAACACTCGGGCACCGCCTCCGCCTCTTGTAGCACGCGCGAGCAAGGGCCAATGCTTGTGTGTTTCTGCCTGCACAGCTTTCGAAGTGTGACTATAATTATTTTTCTTCTGTATTTTTCTTCTGGTGGTCAAATAAACACCGGGTCTTGCTGTGTTTCCGTTTGTGCTTGCATGAATTCTGCGTGACCTTATTCCTCTCCTGGCGATGAAATAAATACTGGATTTTAATTTCTTTCGTCTCGACCAAGTGGGTACTCCGGTAATTTTAGGGATTTGTGTTTGCATAAGTTTCTGTCTGACAATTTATTTTTCCTCCTTACTTTTCTTCAGGTGGTTAACTAAATACTCAATATTTTTTCAGACAGTTATAAGAAGCGTTTGTGTTTGCATGAATTTTTTAGAGTAACTTTATTTAATTTTCTTTCAGTTAAATAAATACTGTAGTTTTTTTTGTTGTTGTTGTTCTGTTTAAGTTTCCCCGGCAATTATAAGAAGCATTTGTGTTTGCATGAATTTTTTGTGCAACTTTATTTATCTTATTTTCCTTCTTTACTTTTCCTCTGGAGGAGTTTTTCTTTATTTTTTTTCGTTCTGACTAAGTTTCCCCGACAGTTAGAATGAGCGTTTGTGTTTGCATGAATTTCTTTGATAAACTTCATTTCTTCTTCTTCTTCTTCTGGTGGTGAAATAAATACTGGATGTTTTGCTTATTTTTTTCCTTTTTTTCGTTTTGTCTAAGTTTCCCCGACAATTAGAATGAGCGTTTGTGTTTGCATGAATTTCTTTGACAAACTTCATTTCTTCTTCTTCTTCTTTGGTGAAATAAATACTGGATGTTTTCTTTCTTTTTTCCTTTTTTTTTCTCGTTTTGTCTAAGTTTCCCCGACAATTAGAATGAGCGTTTGTGTTTGAATAAATTTTTGTGTCTGACTTTATTCATTTCTCTTCTTTGTTTTTCTTCTGGTGATTAAATAACTACTGTATCCTATCCTTTTTTTTTATATATATTTCCCGTTTTGACCATTTTTTACCATACAGCAAATTAATACAAGAAGCGTTCGTGTTTGCATGAATTTCTGTGCGTGACAATTACCTTCCCTCTTTATTTTTCTTTTAGTGGTTAAATAAACACCGAATCTTTTCTTTTTCTACTATTTTCGTGACGAGCAATTAACGTCGGCAATGAAAAGACGTGTTTGTTTGACGGCTGAAGAATGGGAAGGAGAGGAAAGGAGAAGAGAAAGAGGAGGAGAGGAAATGGCAGAAGAAGGGATGGTAAAGGAAGGCAGAAGAATGGGAAGAGAAAGGGAAGGAGAGGAAAGGAGAAGAAGAGAAGAGATAGAGCAGAGAAGAGAAAGAGGAGGAGAGGAAATGGCCGAAGAAGGGATGGTAGAGGAAGGCAGAGGAATGGGAAGAGTAGGAGAGAGGAAAGGAGAAGAAGAGAAGAAGCAGCATAGAAGAGAAAGAGGAGAGCACGAAGGACGAGGAAATGGCCGAAGAATGAGGAGGAAGGAAGAAGAATGGGAAGAGTAAGAGAAAGAGAAGAAAGGAGAAGATAAGAAACAGCAGAGAAGAGAAAGAGGAGAACACGAACGACTAAGTAATGGCCGAAGAAGGGATGATAGAGAAAGACAGAAGAATTGACAGAAAGAGAAGAAGAAAGGAAAAGAGAAAATAACTGAATAAGAGAATTGAAAGAGAGGGATAAGAAGGACGAGGAATGGATAAAGAAGGGATATTAAACGAGAGAGAGAAAAATGGGTAGTGAACGAAGGAGAAGAAAAGAGAAGAGAAGAAATATATCAGAGAAGAGAAAAGAGAAGAGGCAATATAGCAGAGAAGAGAAAAGAGAAGAGAAGAAATATTGCAGGGAAGAGAAAGAGGAGGAAACGAAGGACTAGGAAATGGCTGAGGAAGGGTTGATAGAGGGAGCAGTTTTGACCTTAACGTCCTTCCCCTCACCCCTTCCCCCATAACCTCCTGCCTCCCCTTCACCCCAAACTCTCAACACATCCCCTTCCTTCGGACCATCACCCATTCCAATATACACACACCACGAAGCTCCCCTCCCTCTCCCCTCCATCATACATCCCCCTTTCATCCATATGCTGCTCCCCTGCACTCCCCACCCCCTCCCCACACATTCTTCCCTTCCTTCACTCCCCACCCCCATAACACCCCTTCTTTTTCCCATCACTTCTTCCCCCTTCCTTCAACCCATTACTCGCACCCATATACATACATACATACGCCACTCCTCCTCCTCCTCCTCCTCTTCTTCAACGTGTCTACGCTCTCCCCTTGATATCAAATTCCTTAGTTTTTAATGCCACGCTGCGCCTTTGATCCACGGGGGGGTAAAGGGGGGGTGGAGAGAGAGAGAGAGAGAGAGAGAGAGAGAGAGAGCGTGGGAAGTCCCGTCTCTAGCGGCACCCAATGGGACAGTTAGCGCCACACTGTCACTCGCTGGCACTCAAGACTTTACGAGCTGTTGGCACTGGCCCTGTCACCTCCTCCTCCTCCTCCTCTTCCTCTTCTTTTCTCCTCCTACGCTTTCTCCACCCCCTAACTTCCCTCATTCTCTTTCCTCCTTCTTTTTCCTTCTTCTTCTTCTTTCTCCTCCTACGCCCTTCCTCCACTCCCTAACTTCCCTCATTCTCTTTCCTTCTTTTCCTACTTCTTCTTTTTCTTCTTCTTTCTCCTCCTACGCCCTTCTCCACTCCCTAACTTCACTCATTCTCTTTCCTTCGTCTTCTCCTTCTTCTTCTTTCTCCTCCTACGCCCTTCCTCCACTCCCTAACTTTCCTCATTCTCTTTCCTTCGTCTTCTCCTTCTTCTTCTTTTTCTTCTTCTTCTTCTTCTTCCTCCGCCCTTTAACCTCCCTCACCCACTGTCTTCCTTTCCTTTCCTCTCTTTTTGCTTTTCTTCATGTATCGTCTCTTCCTCTTTTCTTCTTTTTCTTCTTCTTCTTCTTCTTCGCTACCTCCTCTCTCTAACCTTCCTCACTTTCTTCCTTCCTTTTTTTTCTCTCTTTCCTCTTGATTTTTTTTCTTTTCCTCCTCCTCCTCCTCCTCCTCCTCCTCCTCCTCTTCTTCTTCCTCTTCTTTCCACCCTCCTTCACTTTCTTCCTTTCCTCCCATTCCTTCTTCTTCTTCTTCTTCTTCTTCTTCAATTGTCTGTCTGTCTCTTTGTTTGTTTTGCCTGCCTGTCTATATTTGCGAGTGTTCTCTCTCTCTCTCTCTCTCTCTCTCTCTCTCTCTCTCTCTCTCTCTCTCTTGCCAGCGCTCTTGGAAGTAATGCACGAGAGAGAGAGAGATGGATGAGTGGGTTGGTGAAGATGGAAGGAAGGAAAGAGTGCTTGAAGAGGAGGAGGAGGAGGAGGAGGAGGAGGAGGAGGAGGAGGAGGTGACAGCTGTGGTCGTGAGGGTTGACCACACTAAGGTAATGGCCCTTCAAGGTGCCAACATGACCCCCTCCTCCTCTTCCTCCTCCTCCTCCTCCTCCTCTTCCTCCTCCTCCTCTTCCCCTCACCACTTTCCTCCTTTCAAACATCTCTCTTCTTTTTCTTCTTCTTCCTCTTCCTTTACCTTCGCTTCACTTTTTTTTTTAACTTTTTTCCCTTCCTCCTTCCTTCCTTCCTTCCTTCACTTTCATTCTTCCTTGTTCTGCCTCCTTCTTTTTATTTCATTTTCTTCATTTTTCCTCTTTCGTTTCTATTCCCTAAACTTTCTCACTTTTCATTCTCTTTCATTTCTATTCCCTCTACTTCATTCTCTCGGCTTCCTCTCCTTCCTTTTCTTCTTCTCTCGTTTCCTTCCTCCATTCCTAACATCTCTTCCCATCTCACCCATTCCTTTGCTTTCTTTTCCCTTCCCTTCCCTTCATCCCTTCCCTTGTCTTGGTGTCATCCTCTTCCTCCCCTCCCCTTCTCCTCACCCATTCCCTTGCTTTCTTTTCCCTTCCCTTCCCTTCGCCCCTTCCCTCCCCTTCAGCGCGGGCCAAAATATCTGTTACATGGGTTTTCTGCCTTCATGTTTTGCGTCTTAATGGTCGAGGGGGTTGTAGGTCTCAGGACGATGCTTCCTCCTCCTCCTCCTCCTCCTCCTCCTCTTCTGCTTCGTGATTTTTCTTCTTCTGTTTCTATTATTAGTTTTCTTCTCCTTCTTCCTCTTCCTCTTATCTTCTTTAACTCTCTTCCTCTTGTTCTTCCCTTTTGTTTCAGTTATCCTTCTTCTTCTTCTTCCTCTTCCTCTTCTTCTTATTCGGGGTTTTCTTCTTCTGCTTCATATTATTAGTTTTCTTCTTCTTCCTCTTCCTCTTTTCTTCTTTAACTCTCTTCCTCTTGTTCTTCCCTTTTGTATCAGATATCCTTCTTCTTCTTCTTCTTCCTATTCCTTCTCTTCTTCTTCTGCTTCATATTATTAGTTTTCTTCTTCTTATTCCTCTTCCTCTTCTTTCCTTTGACTCATTTCCTCTTCTTCCCTTTTCTTTCAGTTATCATTATTATCATTTTTTCTTCTTTTCTTCTTTTTTCTTCTTCCTCTTCCTCTTCTTCCCATTCTTTTCTCACAGTTCTCCTTCTCTTCTTTCTCTGTTGTTATCCTTCTTTTTCCTTCCCTGTCTTCCTTTATCTCAATTCTCCTTCCTTTTCTTCTTTCTAAATTTTCTTTCTATTATTCTTGTTATCTTTATTGTTTTTATTTTTTCTCATTTTTTTTCCTGATATTTTTTTTTCTCTTGCTCTACTTCATTCTGCTACTCCAAGATCTCTCTCTCTCTCTCTCTCTCTCTCTCTCTCTCTCTCTCTCTCTCTCTCTCTCTCTCTCTCTCTCTCTCTCTCTCTCTCTCTCTCTCTCTCTCTCTCTCTCTCTTACTTTCATTCACAATTTCCTTCATTCTCTCCTCCTCCTTCTACTTTCCTCTCTCCTTCTTCTTCTTCTTCATCTATTTCTTCTTCTGCACTCCTTTCTTCCTCTCACTTCTAATGCGTGAACATGAAGAATGAGAGGAGGAGGAGGAGGAGGAGGAGGAGGAGGGCTGTTGATTAAGAGGTAGCGTGGTAGTGGCAAGACGCAATGTGAGGGGAGGAGGAGGAGGAGGAGGAGGAGGAGGAGAAGGAGGAGGAGGGGAAGAGAAAGAGAGATAGGGAGAGAAAAGATGAGAGAAGGAGAAGAAAGAGGGAGGAGAGAGAGGAAGAGAGAGGGAGGAGAGGGAGGAAGAGAAGAGAGGGAATAGGAATAGAAATGGTAAGAGAGAAAAGAGGAGAAAGGAGAAGAGAGGGAGATGAAAAGATGGAGAAAGAAATGGAGAAAGGAAGAAACTGGAGAAGAGAGAGAGAGAGAGAGAGAGAGAGAGAGAGAGAAGACGGCGGAGGAGGAAGAAGAAGAAAAAGAAGAAGAAGAGGAGGAGGAGGAGGAGGAGGAGGAAGAGAGAATATTGACCTCGTTGCTTACATACAAAATAATTTCTCTAGGTTAAGACACACCGCCAATATATTCACTTAGTAACCTTGGAGAAGACGGTGGTGGTGGTGGTGGTGGTGGTGATGGTGGTGGTGGTGGTGGTGGTGGTGATGGTGGTGGTGGTGGTGGTGATGGTGGTGGTGATGGTGGTGGTGGTGGTGGTGGTGGTGGTGGTGGTGGTGGTGATGGTGGTGGTGGTGGTGGTGGTGGTGGTGGTGGTGGTGGTGGTGGTGGTGATGGTGGTGGTGGTGGTGGTGGTGGTGGTGATGGTGGTGGTGGTGATGGTGGTGGTGAGTGCCAAGCGTAGAGAGAGAGAGAGAGCAGGAGAGAGGAAAGTGCGTGTGTGTGTGTGTGTGTGTGTGTGTGTGTGTGTGTCATAATACTCTTCACTTCTGCATCTCCTTCTCCTCCTCTTCTTCCTCTTCCTCCTCTTGGTTCATCTCGCAGTCTTCCTCTTCCCTCAGCATCATCTCCTATTCCTCCTCCTCTTTCCTTCTCTTCTTTTCCCTTTGATTTCCTCTCCTTCTCTTCTCTTCTCTCCTTCTACTTTTCATATCACAATCTCCACATTCGCTCAAACTCCACCTTCTCATCACTATCGTCATCATCATTAACCACTATTATTACTATCATTATCAGGCCACGTGCAAAACAAAGGCCTTTCCGAACGTAATCATCCCTTTTCATAGGTATAGGATGTATGCTGTTAAGATCGACAACACTATCAAACTATATCAACAACTATATCAAACGCCTTAACCTATGCCACAATGCCCTCTTCTTTTTCTGCATCTTCTTCCTTTTCTTCTTCTTCTTCTTCATCTTCTTCGTCGTCGTCTTCTTCCTCTGTTCCGGGTCACGCTCGCTAAAGGCTTCCTCCTCGCCCTTCAACCTGATCGCTGGCGCCCAACACCCACCTTGGCACACCCGCCCTCTTGGCATCCTCTTCCTCCTCCCTTGCTTGAGCGTAGTTTGACCCTGCTATGCCCCTGCCGCTGCCCTTCTTTTCCTTGTATTTTCCTTATCGCCCTTTGCCTATCATCCCTTCTTCCCTTCCTTTCTTTCTTTCATGTTTTCTTTTCTTTCCTTTACTTGCATTCTCTTCCTTTCTTTCCCTTACGCTTTCTCCTTTTTTCTTTGCTAACCTAACTTTCCTTCGTTCCTTCCCTTTCCTTCCTTTATGCTTCCTTTTCTTTCCTTTGCTTGCCCTCACTTTCCTTCCTTCCTACCTTCACTTCCCTTCTCTTACATTTCTTTTTCTTTCCCTTCCTACCATCCCCTCCATCCCCTTCTCTCCCTTCGTTCCTTCTCTTTCCTTTCCTTACCCTTTCTTCCCTTAATTCTCATCCTCCTTTCCTCTACGTTTCATCCTAACTAATAACATCAATATCGTATCCCTTAATTAAGTTTGGCTGGTGTATTTTTTCTGCCGAGGCGTCTCATCATCAACCTTGTCTTTGTTTCCCTCATATTACAAGCTTTCTTAATACACTTGTAAAGGTTAATATATATTCCTTGGAGCACTTATTCCCATCCTCCACAAAGCGTCACAATTTTCCACTTGAGATCTTTCCCGTGAATTGTGTCCAACCATTTTTGTTCCCCCATCATGAGTACTAAACAACAGTGAATTTGTCGCCTTATCTGTCAGACACGACATCGATATTTACTGAGCCTCGCACGAATTAGATGTTGGGAGAGAAAGGAAGATAAAGAGGAAGGAAGGAGAGTGGGGAAATGTTGGGAGAGGAAGGAGGAGGGGAGGAAGGGGAAGAGAAGGGAAGACGGGTGGGGATATGTTGGTAGAGAAGGGGAGGAAGGAAGAGAGAGGGAAGGGTGTGGGGAGGGAGGGGAAGAGAGACTGGTTGGGGGAGGGGGAGGGAGGGAAGAGAGAATGGTGTGGGGAGGGAGGCGAAGAGAATGGTTGGGGGAGGGGGGAGAGAGGGGAGAGAGAGAGAGAAAGTGGGGGGAGGAGGGGAAGAGAGATGGTTGGGGGAGGGAAGAGAGGGAAGGTGGGGGAGGGAGGGAAGAGAGAATGGTTGGGGGAGGGGGAGAGGGAGGGGAAGAGAGGGGAAGGTGGGGGAGGGAGGGGAAGAGAGAATGGTTGGGGGGAGGGGGAGAGGGAGGGGAAGAGAGGGACGGGTGTGGGGGAGGGATGGGAAGAGAGAATGGTTGGGGGGAGGGGGAGAGGGAGGGGAAGAGAGGGAATGGTGTGGGGGAGGGAGGGGAAGAGAGAATGGTTGGGGGAGGGGGAGAGGGAGGGGAAGAGAGGGAAGGGTGTGGGGGAGGGATGGGAAGAGAGAATGGTTGGGAGAGGGGGAGAGGGAGGGGAAGAGAGGGGAGGGAGGGGGGGGGGGTCTCAGTCTCACAAGGTAGTGGCGACAATTGTGAGTAATTATCGGCCCACCTGCAATCTGTTACCCTTATTAATTGCTCGCCTTCCTACGCTTTCTAGATTTATTCCGCTAATTCTTATCATTTTCTTTCCTGAACTGAACTTCCTTACATTTCTTAGCAGTTCGTCCTCTAATTATTCCTTTACCTTTGTTTATATACTTTGCCTATGTACCTGTGCTCCCCAACCTAACCTTTACCTGTGTTTATATATCTTACCTATGTACCTGTGCTCCCCAACCTAGCCTTTACCTGTGTTTATATATCTTACCTATGTACCTGTGCTCCCCAACCTAACCTTTACCTGTGTTTATATACCTTACCTATGTACCTGTGCTCCCCAACCTAACCTTTACCTGTGTTTATATATCTTACCTATGTACCTGTGCTCCCCAACCTAACCTTTACCTGTGTTTATATACCTTACCTATGTACCTGTGCTCCCCAACCTTTACCTGTGTTTATATATCTTACCTATGTGCCTGTGCTCCCCAACCTAACCTTTACCTGTGTTTATATAACTTACCTATGTACCTGTGCTCCCCAACCTAACCTTTACCTGTGTTTATATACCTTACCTATGTACCTGTGCTCCCCAACCTAGCCTTTACCTGTGTTTATATATCTTACCTATGTACCTGTGCTCCCCAACCTAACCTTTACCTGTGTTTATATATCTTACCTATGTACCTGTGCTCCCCAACCTAACCTTTACCTGTGTTTATATATCTTACTTATGTACCTGTGCTCCCCAACCTAACCTTTACCTGTGTTTATATATCTTACCTATG
>NC_066559.1:11143567-11173567 GCF_024679095.1 Eriocheir sinensis
AAAGTCGAGGGTATAGCACAGAGAGATGGTAGTGTCCTAGGCAGAGGGATAAGGAGGGTAAGGCGAAGGTTCTGTACTAGGAAAGGAAAGATAAAGTACCGTATAGAGACGTGTGTGTGTGTGTGTGTGTGTGTGTGTGTGTGTGTGTGTGTGTTTGTTAGGCAAGGCAAGAAGGAACAAGTTATGAAAGAAGAGAAAGATAGATTACATTATAGAGAGCCAATATATACTAGCAAAAAACGAAGGTACAGGAAGTTAATATGTAAAGAGACAAGATTTAGATGGAAAGAAGAACCGTGTATGTTTCTGTGTGTGTGTGTGTGTGTGTGTGTGTGTGTGTGTGTGTGTGTGTGTGTGTGTGTGAGCGAGAGACAGTCGGGGCGGGCGAGGGCGTGGCCGCGGCGGGTGTCGGGACGCGGTGGTTGGGGCGGCCAGCTGAGGAACAGGACGGCCGGGAGAGTGACGCTGATGTCCCGGCCTTGCTAAGTGTTTATCAAGTGAGCGAGGCAATTAACCGGGGAGGGAGAGAAGAGGAGGAGGTTGAAGAGGAGGAGGAGGCGGGAATAGAAGCTGGAGGAAGAGGAGGAGGAGGAGAAATCAGAGAAAAAAAATAAGGAAGAGGAGGAAGAAGGACAAGGAGAAGGAGAAGAAGAGGAAGAGAGACAGAGAAAGAAAAGAAAAAGAAGAGAAGAAAAATGAGAAAGAAAGGATAAAAAAGAGCAAAGAAGAGGAAGAAGAAGAAGAAGAAGAAGAAGAAGGAGAAAAAAAAAAAACAAGAGGAAGAGGAAGAATGAATCAGAGAAGGAAAAGAGGAAGAAAAAAAAAAGAATAAAAGATAGAGAAAAAGAGAGAGATGGAGGAGAGGGGTTGAGGAGGCAGTGTAAGAGGACTGACTGACTGACTGACTGACTAAGGGTGACTGGGGACTGGGGGAAGGGGGTCTCGTAGGGGGGACTCAAAAAATCAATCAGTCCCCCTCGATGTGGCTGTCAGTGGAGTGGTATAATTGGGTGCGGTTCTAAAAGTGTGCGGTGTTTATGGTGGAAGATGGCATCGGAGGTCAGCTAATGGAGGAGGAGGAGGAGGAGGAAGGTGGGGGAGGGGGAGGGAAGAGGAAGGGGGGGATGAGAGTGTGTGTCTGTCTGTCTGTCTCGGTTTTTGTGCAGGAGGACGAGGAGGTAGAGGAGGAGGAGGAGGAGGAAGAGGAGGAAGAGGAGGAAGGGGATAGGCAAGAAAGACCTCGCCTCTCTGACGGATTGGTGAAGGGCAATGGGTTGAAGGGAAGAAGGAGGAGGAGGAGGAGGAGGAGGAGGAGGAGGAAGGGAGATGAAGAGAGGGAGAGTAAGAAGTAGTGTGCATAGGGAGGAAGGAAGGAAGGAAGGAAGGAAAGGGAATGGAAGGTTAGGTAAGGTAAGGTAAGGTAAGCTAAGGTAGATAATAGGTAAGGTTAGGTAAGGTAAGTTAAGGTAGATAATAGGTAAGGTTAGGTAAGGTAAGGTTAGGTAAGGTAAGAATTGAAGGAGAAAGAGAAAGACGAAAAAGGAAGTGTAAGGGAAGGAAGGTAAGGTAAGGTAAGGTAAGGTAAGGTCTTAATAAAGGGGTGACCTACTTCCCTTCGCTGGTGTTAATGGCAGAAGGGCAAGGAAGCATCGTGGTGGTGGTGGTGGTGGTAGTAGTAGTAGTAGTAGTAGTAGTAGTAGTAGTAGTAATAGTAGTAGTAGTAGTGGTGGTGGTGGTGGTGGTGGTTACCGGGAGGGCACAAAGGGCACTGGAGGTGATGAAGGGTGGGGAGGAGGAAGAGGAAGTGGAGGTGGAGATGGTGATGGTTACGAGGGGTGATAATGGTGGCCTGGGAGGAGGAGGAGGAGGAGGAGGAGGAAAAGAAGAAGAAGAAGAAAAAGACGAAAACGGAAGAGTAGGAGGAAGAAGAGGAGAAAGAAGAGGGGAAGGAAAGGAAAGAGGAGGAAAAGAATAAAGAGTAGGGGAACAAAATCCACAATCTTTTCCTCTCTCTTAACAGGTCTGGTCATAAGCCCTTCTAAGAGTACCCGGGGAAGCTGCCGTGATGACCAACTAACTGCATTCTGGAGAGGCATAGTTAGCTTGGTCTGGTCTTGAGTTAGTAGAAGGTGGAATAGAGCTCTTAATGTTCTGGATTCGGTTGGGAGAGGTCAATTTTGAGGACATTACATAGTGACTGGGAGGCCTTAGTGTGTGTGTGTGTGTGTGTGTGTGTGTGTGTGTGTGTGTGTGTGTGTGTGTGTGTGTGTGTGTTGTACGTAAAAACCATCCTGTCCTGTTGATCTGCACTGGAAAGCGTGTATTTACAAAGGCTATGGAATGCGGTTGCTATATTAGGTCAAGTTAGGTTAGGTTGGTTAGGCAAGGTATATGGCACAATTACACAGTGGTTGAGTCCTTAGCACGCGTGGTTAGACCTTCAAACATACAAGTCAGGCTGGAAGTTACATTAGATTAGGTTTGGTTGGGTCTACATGGTATAAGGTCGGTATTGTTAGACGCTCCCTTCTCTTGCATGCATCATTTCTAAAGGCAAAATAAGAGGTCAAACGCGTCTCCATGGGTGTTTCTTTACGTTCACGGTACAGAGGAAGGGTCAGACTACCACCGGGGTCATAAAACTACCCCTGGAAATGCCCGCAAATCCCACGAAAGCCTTGTTAAATGTATGCACTTGGGCGCCGGAATGTTTAAGAATATGACCCTAAAGCCCCGCGAGAGCTTACCAAGAGGTGTAAATCGAGGCGTCACTAACAGCTCTATATTGTGAGTTCTGACGCGCTCTGAGTCACCAAGAGAACAAGCCTGGTACTGCCCTGGGCGCATGGGGAGGGGGGCGTAGGGGGCTGTCGAGGAAGCTGTCAGCCGTCAGCCGTCACGCCCCCTCCCTCCACCCCTTCCCCCGTCCCCCCCAAGCCTGTCAGCCCGGCCCGTCAGCCCATAAACAGCCACAACACTAAGACTGACTTGTTTACCCTCGCCCGCCTGACAGTCGACAACACCCTCTCTTACCCGGCTCTTCTTCCACCACCTCCACCACCACCACCACCGATAACACCAACGCCCCTGCAACACCTCTTCATCACCACTACAGCGCCCTCTGAAAACCCCTAAAGCCATACAGACAGATAAAGAGTGTCTAGCCTAATGCCATGGACTCTTGAGGTAGCCTATTCTTGGACGCTTCCTTCCTTCTGCCTCTCATGTCAACTAATTCCAAAGGGCAAAGAGGAGGTTAAGCTGGTTCTCATGAGTGTTTGTTTAGGTTCATGGCGCAGAAGAAGGGTCAAACTACCACTAGGATCATAAAACTACCCCTGGAAATGACTCAAACCTCTACGAAAGCCTTCCTTCCTTCCGACTCTCTCGTCAACTATATCCAGAGGCCGCAAAGGAGGTTAAGCTGGTTCTAATGAGTGTTTGTTTAGGTTCATGGTGCAGAAGAAGGGTCAAACTACCACTAGGGTCATAAAACTACTCCCTATGGAAATGCCCACAACCCCAACGAAAGCCTTGTCAAATGTGTGTGTGCTGGAAGCCGGAATGTTGAAGAATATGACTCTCTTGAAGCCCTCCGAGCCAAATGCCGCAATCTTTCTAGCCAAACGCCGCAATCTTCCTAGCCCAATACCGCATTCTCCCAGCAGCATCCCACACATAAGCTCTAGGAAAGTATTCTCAGACGTTTCGACGCCTTAATCCATCTATATTATTTAGCTCTCGTAGAAGCAGTAGGGATTTCCAAGGGTGGTAGTTAGTTTTACAAGATCTCTACGCCATGAACAGGAAATAACATCAGAACATAAGAACGTAAGGAGTCTGCAGGAGGCCGATTACTCATGAAGATCCTCGGATGCATCTCCTCTGTTGCCTTCAAAAACTATCGTAACAAGAGTCCTAAGTTTGAGAATGTGAGTCCTGGGAAAGCCGGCCGAGCAGCGGTGACTCTAGCAGCCCCGCCCACCGCCTCGTGATCCCCTGACCCCAGATAAGCTGCCCCTAAGACGTCCAAAAAGGAGAGTTTAGGGAGAACACTAAAAACGGATGATGGCCCTTCTCTCTCTCTCTCTCTCTCTCTCTCTCTCTCCGGCTGTCGCGTTTTCCTCTCGTTTGGAGGTAACATTCTCGGAAATGTTGTGTTGATATTGCGTAGGAGAAGGAATAAGAGGGGGGGGGGGGGTAGGTTACTATATGAAGGGGCTAGGTTACTATATGAAGGGACTAGTTTAACTTTGTGGGGCGTTATGTTATTAAGAGGGGGCTAGGTTATCTTTTGAGGGGGCTAGTTTAAGTTTCTAAGGGGGGGCTAAGCTGTTTAAAGGGAGCTGGGACTAGCTTGCAATTTAAGGGGGTAGGCATCCATTTATGAGGTCTAGTTTATCTTTAAGAGGAGGGCTAATTACTCTCTCTCTCTCTCTCTCTCTCTCTCTCTCTCTCTCTCTCTCTCTCTCTCTCTCTCTCCATTCATCTACTCCTTCTTTCCTTCCTTCCTTTCTTTCTTTTTTCTCTATAATCATCTTCCTTATTTTCTTTTTCATTTTTTTCTTTCCTTTTTATCTCATCTTTATTTTACGTTTCTTTTTCCTTTCTTCTTTTTTTTTCAGTATAATTCTCTCTCTCTCTCTCTCTCTCTCTCTCTCTCTCTCTCTCTCTCAGGTGACCGGGGAGAGAGAGAGAGAGAGAGATAAGGGCGGGGTATAAATGGATGCAGCAAGTTCAGGAGGAATTTGTAGATGGCAACAAGATAGTCGGGCGCTCCGGGAGGTGAGGAGGAGGAGGAGGAGAAGGAGGAGAGTTGCCAGCCACCTCCTCTCCTGCCCTCTCTCCCTGATCTCTGTGTGTAGTACTGAAGCCCTGCCGTCGCCACCACCAGTACCCAGACCACGACCTTGCCTTGCCTTCTCTGGTTTGTTTCTTTCTTACCAACGGGGTTACAATACGAGGAAGGGAAGGAGAAGAAGGGAAGAGAAGTCGATTGGAATGAGAAAATTTATAATGATGGTTTGAAGTTCTAAAGAGAAATGAAGATAGGGAAGTAATGGAGTTGGTAAGGCTAAATAAGGATGGGTCAAAGTTATGAAAGGAGGAAGAAGGGGAAGAAAGAGGATAATGCCAATGGTAACGAGGAAGGGAAAGGAGAATAAAGAAGGGAGGAGGATAATTAGACGAAATAGTGATGGTTCGAGATTTCAAAAGAGAGGAGGAGAAGGAGAAGGAGGAAGAGGAGGAGGAAGAATGTAAATAAAGATAAGAATAACGGAGGAGAGGAGGAGTAAAGAAAGGAAGAAGAGGAAGAAGAGGAAGAAAGGAAGGAAGAAGAAAACGAACTCTAAGAAGAAGAAAAAGAAGAAGAAGAAGAAGAAGAAGAAGAAGGTCTCGAGAACCACCAAAGAGCGATCCTTCCTTCCTTCCTTCCTTCCTTCCCTAGACGAGACCTCACCACCACCACCACCACCATCACCACCACCATCACCACCACCACCGCCGCCGCCATCTTAAACCATCTCCAGGGGGCGGTGACCCCATCCCCTGCTCCCCTGTGTTATCGGTATACGAGCTTACAGTTGACCCCTGCCGGATAGGGAAGGGGAAGGGGAAAGGGGGGGCAGGGGAAGGGGGAGGGGGAGGTTAATTAGGAGAAGGTGAGCCGACAAAGGTAGAGTGACGCCAGCCTCCTCCTCCTCCTCTTCCTCTTCTTCTTCTTCTTCTTCTCTTCCTTCTCCAACTTCCTTAACCTTTATCCTTTTTCTCCTCTTTCTTCTCCTTCTCTTCTTCCCTTCCTTCTTCCTTCTTCCTCTTCTTATCCTTATTCTTATTCCTTACTCCTCCTCCTTCCTCCTCTTCCTCTTCTTCCTCAATCCTTTCTTCTCCTTTTCCTCCTCTTCCTCATCTTTTTCCCCTTATTCTCATTCCTTACTCCTCCTCTTCCTCTTCTTCTTCCTCAATCCTTTCTTCTCCTTTTCCTCCTCTTCTTCTTCTTCCTCCTTTTCTTCCTCAATCCTTTTCCTCCTCTTCCTCGTCTTCTTCCCCTTATTCTCATTCCTTACTCCTCCTCTTCCTCTTCTTCTTCCTCAATCCTTTCTTCTCCTTTTCCTCCTTTTCTTCCTCAATCCTTTTCCTCCTCTTCCTCGTCTTCTTCCCCCTTATTCTCTTCCTTCTTCGACTTCTACTTCTTATTCTCATTCCTCCTCCTCCTCCTCCTCCTCCTCCTCCTCCTCCCGGGCCGCAGGAACCCCCGTCGCTCCGTTATTTATCGCTTCCACCGCTGGCAGATTGTTAGGTTGAGGTCTCGTGGGCAAGCCTCCTCCTCCTCTTCCTTCTCCTCCTCCTCCTCCGCTGTCTTTGTCGGGGAGTCTGAGTCTGTGCAGGGCGCCCGACACACCGACACAGGTACACAGACACACAGGTACACACACCGTCGCTTGCACCTGTAGTCAGCAAGCTGCCATCCGTAAAGGTCCCCGCTCGGCCGTTACTGTCACGCGACGCTCATAAGAGTAATATTTAGAATTCGCTGACTGGGAGGAGCGGCGGGTATTAAGGCATCGAGCAGGAGGTCTCTATCGCGTGATTTGTTGGCTGAAAAGTCTGAGTTGCGGCCGAGGTGCGCGCGGGACCCACTGGCGAACGCTCACTCCGACCACTCCACCTCCGACCCTTCCCTCATGATCCTCGACTTCTCCACTCATTTCAGCGTCCTCCTCCACCTCCACCGCCAGGCACTACACCGGTAAAGGACCAGGGGAGGCTCAAAACACAGTGGAGATGAAGAGAGTGCGTGGAGAAGGCCGCAAAGTGGAGTGGTCGGCCGAACGGAGTCTGGTAAAGCGACGATGTATTGTGGGACGCGAGGCTGGGCGGCCGGGACCACCTTGCCCGACCTGCCATGCTGGTTCTATCTGCAGATAAAGCTATTAAAGAGATAAGCCGCGCCAGCACACTCGCATAGAGATTGCCCTTAATGCGGAGGCGGCGGCGGTGGTGGAGGGGTGGTGGGGGAGGTGGCCGAGGCGAGGGTCGTGCCGCAGAACTTCGTCGCCTTCCGCTGCGCTTCACTCCGCCGCGTCTCCATCGGCGGCCTCACCCCGAACAATACCCGGAGGAAAGCCATCAATTCCGCCTTCCCTCCACTCCTTCCCTCCTCCCTCCTTCTCTCTTTCTCTCCTTTACACCACCAGCTCGGCCACCCTCCCTCTCCCTTCTCTCTCTGCCCTCCCTCTCTCTCCTTCCTCCCGGGCCGGTCCAGCGGAGGTATGCGGGGCTAAAAGAGTTGTTAGGTGGGCGTCGCTCGCCGGCCCAGCAGCAGGAGACACACAGGACCCGCTGCCGCCTGCCTCCACACGCCCGCACTCTCCTTTCTCACCACTCACACACCCTTGCCGACGACTCACACCTCCCTCACACCCTACCCTTACCATAGCATCTCAGGACCACCACAGCACCCTCACACACTCTTCCTTAGCACCCGAACTCTCCTTTCTCACCTCGCGGACCACTCACACCTCCCTCACACCCTTACCATAGCATCTCAGGACCACCACAGCACCCTCACACACCCTTCCTTAGCACCCGAACTCTCCTTTCTCACCCAGCGGACCACTCACATACCCTTGCCGACGATTCGTACCTCGCTCACACCCTACCCTCAGCCCCTCACACATACTTACCAGCCTCTTACACCTCCCTTACACCCCAACAGCTCCCACACACGCCCTTACCAGCACCTAGCGGCCCCCTCACATCTCCTTACCAGAATCTCTCGACCACCTCACCAGCGACTCATACCTTCCTCACACCCTGCCCTCAGCCCCTCACACCCTTACTGCAGAACCCTAACACCCTTCCCTTACCATTCCAACACCCTCACACACCCTTCTATCCTCCAAAACACCCTCACGCACCCTTACCTGACTCGCACCTCGGCCACAAGACACTCACATCCTACCTCCAGCATCTCACACTTCCCTTACGGCCTACCAGCACCCCCCACAATACCCTCTCGGCATGCACACACCCTTCTTTCAGCACCTCACACCAACCTTACCTCCACGACACCCTCAGATCATCCTCATATCCCTCCCCCTGTTACCGTTTTCTCTTCATTTCCTTCCGTCACACCCTGCATATCCTCCCTTCCTCACAGCTCTTCCTCGCCCTCAAGCAGCTTCCCCTGACACCCTTCCTTCTACCTCTCCCTCATCCTCCTTCTCATGTCTCCCTCTCCGTTAAGCAGCTTCCCCTGACATCCTACATATCCTCCCTTCCTTACACCTCTCCCTCACCGTTAAGCAGCTTCCCCCCGACACATAGCACCTCTATCTTATGCACATACTACCTTCTTTCTTTCCCTCATCTTCCACCTCTCCGTCCTTCCTACCTTTTTTTTTTACCCATCCTCTTGCACCTCTCCCTCACACCCTTCTACACATTCTTCCACGCATATGCTCCCTTCTTCTTCTTCCATCTCTCTTCCACATCCCTCCTCCACACTGTTTCATGCCCTCTTCTTTCATACCCTCGTCCACCTCTCGTCTCCCCTTCCACATCCCTTCAGTACCGTTCCACAACACACGCATCCATCCACCCACGCCTCCATATCCTCCCTTCCACCAATATATCTTCCACATTAATCCACTAATCCTTTTTTTTTTTACTTTTTCTTTTCCTTTTGAGAGAGAGAGAGAGAGAGAGAGAAGGGGGGGAGCTCCTTTGTGCTAATTGGCTATTCAGTGGCCGTCTCTCCTCGTGATTGGTCGCCTCTAATTCAGTAATCTATGGCCCGGGAGGAGGAGGAGGAGGAGGAGGAGGAGGAGGAGAGAGGGGGTAGGGGGGTTGACTGACTAAGAGTACACCCCCCTCTCCTCCTCCTCCTTCTTCTTCTTCTTCCTCTTCTTCTTCCTCCTCCTCCTCCTCCTCCTCCTCCTCCTATTCACTTTTACCTGTGTGCGCGTCCGAGGCTGTTTGTTAATTAAGGTATTCTCTCTCTCTCTCTCTCTCTCTCTCTCTCTCTCTCTCTCTCTCTCTCTTTCATTTTCTTCCCCTTCTTCCTTTTCCCCTTCTAACTCCCCTTCTTCACTGCCATCTATCAATTTCTCCTCCCCTTTCCTCTCCCTTTCATCAACCCTTCCTCTTCCTCCTTTCCTTCCTCTCCCCTTTCACCCAGACACCCATGACTCTCTCCCACCTCCTCTCCTATCCTCTTCCCCTATCTTCAGTACACACCAGTTACCTTCATCCAGTCTATCCCTTTCTCCTACCTTTATTTTCCTTCCAATTCCCTCTTCCTCTTTCCCCAATCCTTCTTCCGCCTTACCCATTCAGTTTAACCTATTACCAATCCTTTCCTTCCCTTCCCTTACCTACCCTAAGCCTATTTTACATTGCTACCCTTTCCTTCCCTTCCCTTCCCCATACTAACCCTCCCCTCTTAATTCTACCCCTTTCTTTCCCTCCTCCCTTTCTGCCCATCCTTCCCTTCCCTAACCTACCCTAAGCCTCCCTATTTTAACTTGCTATCCTTCCCTTCCCCATACTAGCCCTCCCCTCTTAATTCTACCCCTTTCTTTCCCTCCTCCCTTCCTCCCCATCCTTCCCTTCCCTAACCCTCCCTATTTTAACTTGCTACCCTAACCTTCCCTTCCCTACCCTTCCCTTCCCCATACTAACCCTCCCCTCTTAATTCTACCCCTTTCTTTCCCTCCTCCCTTCCTCCCCATCCTTTCCTTCCCTAACCTACCCTAACCCTCCCTATTTCACCTTGCTACCCTTCCCTTTCCTTCCCTTCCCTTCCCTTCTCCTCCCCATACTAAATCTAACCTTTTCTTTCCCTCCCTTTTCCCTTCTCTCCTCACCGCTTACCCTAATATTCCCCATTCAAATATATTACCCTTTCCTTTCCTTCCTCTCCTTTCCTATTTCTTCTTCTTCTTCTTCTTCTTCTTCTTCTTCTCCTTTTCGTCACCCCTACTCAAGTGACCTTCCTTCCTCTCCCTACCTATCCACTCTCTCCCCATCCTCCTCCTCCTCCTCCTCCTCCTCCTCCCCAATCTATCAACCAACACCCTTCGCTTCCTCCTCCTCCTCCTCCTCCTTTCCTTCTCATCATTTCCCTGTTACATCCTTCTTTCCTCCTCCTCCTCTCTCTCTGATGACCTCGAAAGTCTCTCTTCCTTCCTTTTTCCTTTAATTTTTCCTTTTATCTTTTCATTCTTTCTCTTTCTTTCTTTCTTTTTTTTTACCATCTTCCTTAATATTCTTCTCCTCCTCCTCCTTTTTTTTTTTTGGTCCTACGTCTTCTTCTTCTTCTTCTTCTTCTTCCTCCTCCTCCTCCTCCTCCTCCTCCTCCTCCCCTTCATCTCCATAGCCTGTTTCTACGATGCCATCCTCCACTATCTCGATCTCTCCCTCATCTCCCATTCCTTACCTCCTCCTCCTCCTCCTCCTCCCTCCCTCCCTTCCCTCCTTAACTAGACACTGCCCTTACCTCTCTCCCTCCTCCTCCTCCTCCTCCTCCTCATTCTTATCTTCATCTCCCTTATTTTCCATTCCTTACGTCTCTCTCTCTCTCTCTCTCTCTCTCTCTCTCTCTCCACGCACCCTTCCTCCTCCTCCTCCTCCTCTTCTTTCTCCTCCTCCTTCCTTTCATTACTATTTCTTTTCTCTCTACAGTTTCTTAATCTCTCTCTCTCTCTCTCTCTCTCTCTCTCTCTCTCTCTCTCTCTCTCATCAAGATACTTCTAACCCTTCTTCCCACACTCCTCCTCCTCCTCCTCCTCCTCTTCCTTCACTCACTCCTTAGTTCCCTCCTCAACAAGATGCTATGACCCTCCTCCTCCTCCTCCTCCTCCTCCTCCTCCTCCTCCTCTTTCCGTCACTCTCCACCTCTCTCTCGCTCCCTTTGCTCTTTCTGTGTTTATCTCTCTCTTTTTTTTTTTTTTTTGCTGTCCTTGATAATGTCTCTATCATCTTCCTCCTCCTCCTCCTCCTCCTCCTCTTCTTCTTCTTCTGGAAACCTGGAAACATTGAGCTGCAGGCACCATCAAGAGTGTTGGCTCATTACGAGGGTGGTGGTATAAATCTGCTCGACAGCCACTTGGGGACCGTAGAGGAGATGACAGCACCTCGGTATTAAGTGTACTCCCGACGCAACGAAATGACGGTCGATGCGATTTCTGAAGGAGTTGACGGTATTCGCATTTCTAACATAACTGACATCTCTTTCGGCCACCTCTTCGGATTACAGGAGCAGCGAGTAGCGGGCTTTTTCTTATTGTTGTTTCCTTTTTTGTGTGCCCTTGTGCTGTCTCCTATGCTGTAAAAATAAATTAGTACTTCTGAGGGGAGGTTGTTCCAGTGGCGGATGACTCGGTGTAAAAAGAAACTCCTGGTAATGTCTGTGCAAAATCGCCTCGCTGGAATGGGTAAACCGTTATTTCGAGTTCTTGAGTTGGTTTGGAGTTGAAAGAGCTTGGCGTGATCGACGATACTGATCTTTTGCAGGTTCTTAACAACTTGAATCATGTCCCATCGTAGGGGTCTTTTCTGCTGTGTAAAGAGATTGAGTCGCCTGAGTCGCTCCTCGTACGGTTGAGCCCTTAAGATAACAATTCTTCCAATCCATCCATCTGTCCTTCATCCTCCTCTCCCTCTTCCTAATCTTCATTCTTCTTCTCCTCCTCATATCCTCCTCTTCCTTTCCTCCTTAGTTCCCTCCTCAACAAGATAATATAACCCTCCTCCTCCTCCTCCTCCTTCTCCTTCTCCTCCTCCTCTTCCTCCTGCCCCTCATATCCTCCTCTTCCTTCCCTCCTTAGTTCCCTCCTCAACGATACTACCCTCCCCTCCTCCTCCTCCTCCTCGTCCAGCTCGTAAATATCACTTCAGAAACACAATCAGGGACGCAACACAAACTTCCGCCGCCACGCCTCCGCCAAGTGGCCGAGGAGGAGGAGGAACAAGAGCCCTCAGTGACCCTCGAAGTGCCTAGGAGGAGGGGAGGAGGAGGAGGTGGAGGGGGAGGTGGGGGAGGAGGAGGAGGAGTGAAGTGGGCTTGTGTGGCTAAAGGATTGATGAGGGTGGTGGTGGAGGAGGAGAAGGAGGAGGAGGTGTGGATGGAGATGGATGCGATGTGGTAGTGGTGGTGACGGTGGTGGTGGTGGGGGGATGTGACGAAGGAAGAAGAAGGAAGAAGAAGAAGAAGAAGAAGAAGAGGAAGATGGTGATGATGATATTGAACAAGTGGAGGAGGAGGAGGAGGAGGACAAAGAGGCTGTATAGGACGAGGAAGAAGGAAGACAGATGGATGAATGGATAACAAAGAAGAAGAAGAAGAAAAAGAAGGAAAAAGATGAACAAGAACAAGAGGATGAAGAAGACGAAGAAGAACAAAAACAAAAACAAGAAGAAGAAGAAGAAGAAAATTAAGATGACAGAAACATCAACCAAAAATAAAGACAAAGAGGAGTAAAGGAGAAGTCAAGAAGAGAGAGAGAGAGAGGGAGAGAGAAGTGGAGAGTGACGGAAGGAGGAGGAGGAGGAGGAGGAGGAGGCTCGTCGTGAATGGGTGTCTTGAGCTCCCTGACAGGCGTGAGAGGCGATAGTTTAGTGAGCTTAACCGGGAGCCCTTAGGAGAGAGAGAGCTTCAGGGAGGAGGAGGAGGAGGAGGAGGCTTCACTCTCATCATCTCCATCCCCATCATCAGCCAAGACTACCCCCCCCCCTCTCTCTCTCTCTCTCTCTCTCTCTCTCTCTCTCTCTCTCTCTCTCTCTCTCTCTCGGGGCGCCGTCACACTCGGGGCAGCGCGAACACATTCACCGTTCAGGTCACTCACGGAACGCCCCCCGGGGAAGCGTGACGCAGGGGGGCACGGGTGGGGAGATAGGGGGGAGAGGAAGGGGAGGGAGGAGGAAAGAGGGGAGGAGGAGGAGGTTTTGTAGGAGTGGTAGGAAGAAGAAGGGAAAGGGGGCTGGAGGAGGAGGAGGGAAAAAAAAGAATAGTTGAGGGAAGACGAGGAAGAGAGAGAGGAGGAGGAGGAGGAAAGAGGAGGTGGAAGGGATGGATGCAGTGAAGGAGGAGGAGGAGGAGGAGGAGGAAGAAAAGAAATGAAGATGCTTGATAGAGGAGACAAATGATGGGAAAATGAATTCGGTGAGAAGAATGAATTTAAGAAGTATAGAGAAAGGAAGGAGTAAGAGAGGAGGAGGAGGAGGAGGAGGAGGAGGAGGAGGAGGAAAATGGAAACAAATGATAAAGCGTCTGAACGGGGCGAGAAATGATGGGAAAATAAATTCGCTGGGAAGAAACAATTTAACGAAGACGAGAAATTATGATGAAGGAAAAGAAAGGAAGAAAATGATGGAAGGAAGTACAGGAGGAGGAGGAGGAGGAGGAGGAATGAAAACAAGTGATAAAAATGAAGCAAGAAAATAATGAAGGGAAAATGAATTACCCAAGACGAGAATAAGGATGATTAAGGACTCAAACAATTAAACCTGCATTCTCTAGCAAGGCGAAGGGTGCGTGGAGACATGATCGAGGCTTATAAATGGATGAAGGGCTTTAATAAGGGGGATATTCATAAGGTTCTGTTGGTAAGAGAACCGGGTAGGACACGAAGTAAGATGATTCAGGGGTTGAGAAACTTGCCATACGAAGAAAGACTCAAACAGTTAAACTTGCATTCTCTAGCAAGGCGAAGGGTGCGTGGAGACATGATCGAGGTTTATAAATGGATGAAGGGCTTTAATAAGGGGGATATTCATAAGGTTCTGTTGGTAGGAGAACCGGGTAGGACACGAAGTAATGGGTTTAAACTGGATAACTTCAGATTCAACAGGGACATAGGCAAAAATTGGTTTACTGACGGAGTGGTGGATGAGTGGAATAGGCTTAGCAGTCATGTGGTGAGTGCCAATACAATAGTCACATTCAAAAATAGATTAGATAGATTTATGGACAGTGATGCTAGGTGGGGTTAGGTTCACGGGAGATTAGGTTCACGGGAGCTGCCTTGTACAAGTCTACCGGCCTCTTGCAGACTCCTATATTCTTAAGAAAGAGGAGGAGGAGAACGAGAGAGAGGAAGAGAAGGAAGGAGTGAACAGGAAGAGGAAAATGAAAACAAATACAACACGTTTGAGCGAAGGAGAGAAAATTGATGAGAAAACGGAGTCGATAAGGAGAAAGAATGATTATGATAGAGGAGAAGGAAGAGGAAGAAGAGGAGGAAGTTGTGAAGCAGGAGGAAGAGGAATGAAAACAAATGATAAAGATTTGAACAAGGAGCGAAATGATGGGAAAATGAATTCACTAAGAAGAGCAGAAATAGAGATGGTAAATGAGGAGGAGGAGGAAGATGAAGAGAAGGAAGTATAAGGAAAAGGAGTCGCGGGAGGAACAGGAAAACAAATGACAAACGCTAAGAGGAGGAGAATAATGATAAAAGGGGAGGAATAAGAGAAGGAAGTATAAGGGAAAGGAGTCGCGGGAGGAACAGGAAAACAAATGACAAACGCTACGAGGAGGAGAATAATGATAAAAGGAGAGGAGGAGGAGGAAGAGAAGGAAGTATAAGGGAAAGGAGTCGCAGGAGGAACAGGAAAAAACAAATGACAAACGCTAAGACGAGGAGAATAATGATAAAAGGGGAGGAGGAAGAGAAGGAAGTATAAGGGAAAGAAGTCGCAGGAGGAACAGGAAAACAAATGAAAAACGCTACGAGGAGAATAATGATAAATGAGGAGGAGGAGGAAGAGAAGGAAGTATAAGGGAAAGGAGTCGCGGGAGGAACAGGAAAACAAATGACAAACGCTACGAGGAGAATAATGATAAAAGGGGAGGAGGAGGAGGAAGAGAAGGAAGTATAAGGGAAAGAAGTCGCAGGAGGAACAGGAAAAAACAAATGACAAACGCTAAGAAGAGGAGAATAATGATAAAAGGGGGAGGAGGAGGAGGAGGAAGAAGAGGAGGAAGTATAAGGGAAAGGAGTCGCGGGAGGAACAGAAAAACAAAGGACAAACGCTACGAAGAGAATAATGATAAAAGGGGAGGAGGAAGAGAAGGAAGTATAAGGGAAAGAAGTCGCAGGAGGAACAGGAAAAAACAAATGACAAACGCTAAGAAGAGGAGAATAATGATAAAAGGGGAGGAATAAGAGAAGGAAGTGTAAGGGAAAGGAGTCGCGGGAGGAACAGGAAAACAAATGACAAACGCTAAGAAGAGGAGAATAATGATAAAAGGGGAGGAGGAGGAGGAGGATGAGAGAAAGAAGTAGGGGGAAAAGGAGCATGAGAAGGAGGAGGACAATGAAAACAAATGATAGGGCGTTTGAACAAAGAGGAAAATGGTGGGAAAATGAATTCACTGAGAAGAAACGATTTCGAGAAGAGGTGATTGTGATGATGATGGAGGAGGAGGAGGAAGAGGAGGAGCAGGTAGAGAGGTGAACAACAGGAAAATGACAGAGGAGGATAATAAGAAAAGAAAAAAAAACAAAAGTAGAAAATAAACAATGGGATAAAGAAAGCATTGAACTCAGCAAAGAAGAGCGAGGAAAAAATTTAACAGGAATAGTTTTGGGTCAGCTAAAGAGAATCAAATCACAAGGTAAGGACATTGAGCTCAGCAAAGGAGAGAGAAAGGAATTAATAGGAATAGTTTTGGGTCTGCTAAAGAGAATCAAATCACAAGGTAAGGACATTGAGCTCAGCAGAGAGAAAATAATTAATAGGAATGGCTTTGAGTGTGCTAAAGAGAATCGAATCAACAGCTCAGCAAATAAGAGAGAGGAAAGGAATCAATAGGAATGGTTTTGGGTCTGCTGCTCAGCAGAGAGAAAAGAATCAATAGGAATGGTTTTGAGTGTGCTAAAGAGAATCGAATCAACAGCTCAGCAAGGAAGAGAGAGGAAAGGAATCAATAGGAATGGTTTTGAGTGTGCTAAAGAGAATCGAATCAACAGCTCAGCAAGGAAGAGAGAGGAAAGGAATCAATAGGAATGGTTTTGAGTGTGCTAAAGAGAATCAAATCACCAGTTAAGGACATCAAACCTTATATAGGAGAAATAATTGCTCGAACAACACTATTTCTTAACTAGTGACGCCTATACGCATTCACAAGGAAATGGCAGTAGTGTTAGATACAGAGATGAAAGAATTATAAAAAAAATTAGAAAGATATATAACGGATGACCCAAAGAGTATATGGCAAGGTTAATTTAAGAAAGGGAGTTAAGTTACGAGGTGATATTTTTGTTGATAATTATAAAAAGGAGAAAGTAATGGTGATCATGGAAGTGATGATGATAATGATGATGATGGTGATGATGAAGTTTTATAGGCAGAAGTAAATTAGTAGGGAGAAGAAAATGAAGGAAAAGATGATGACGATGATGCTCGTGAAAGAGAAGAGGAAGACAATAAACGAAGTAGAAGATGAAGAAAAAGAAGAAAATAATAGAAGCAGAAAAAGAAGAAAAGGAAGAAAACATCACCACCACCACCACCACCAACAACAACAACAACAATAAAAACAACAAGACAAAGAAGAACGCGAAACTCCCTCCCCCTGTCTGTCTTGAACCAGCGTGTGACGGGTATTGGACGCGTCACGCCACCTAACTGAGACCCTTTTGCCGGCTTGATTACTCTCTCTCTCTCTCTCTCTCTCTCTCTCTCTCTCTCTTCTTTTATTGCCACCACAAAATTTCTCCATATACTAAGCCTCTTCTCTTCTCCTTTCTCTCCTCTTCTCTTCTCTCTCTTATTTTCTTCTGCAGTTTCTTCGTCTTTCCTTCTCTTCCCTTCTTCCTCCAACTCCCCTCTCTCTCCCCTCCTCTCCTCTCCTCTTCTCTTCTCTTATTTTCTTTTTCCAGTTTCTTTGTCTTTCCTTCTCTTCCCTTCTTCCTCCAACACCCCTCTCTCTCCTCTCCTCTTCTCTTCTTTTCCTTCTTCCTCTTCCTCCAACTCCCCTCTCTCTCCCTCCTCCCTCCCCTCATCTCCTCTCCTCTCCTCTCTCTCACTGATGAAGAGAGAGAAAAAGCTTAAGATGTATCGGAGGAAAAGAAGAGGAGGAGGGAAGCAGAAATGGGACCAAATGAGATGCTGGAAAAATGAAACAAGAAATGAACGGAAAATAAGAAAAGAATATTGAAGAAAAAGAAGAAAAAAAGAAGAAAAGGTGGAGTTGGAGAAAAAGGGAAGGAGTGAGTAAGCGATTGAGGGTTGAGCAAGGATGATGATGATGATGAGGAGGAGGAGGAGATTATAAGAGATGTAGCAATAGAAGGAGAAAATGGGTGCAAAGAACCGCCCTGTTACACACACACACACACACACACACACACACACACACACACACACATCATTTGAAAACATGATTATAGTAAGCTGTTTGCATTACGGATTCTCTCTCTCTCTCTCTCTCTCTCTCTCTCTCTCTCTCTCTCTCTCTCTCCATATGTAAACACTGGCTTTGTAATCTCTATGTGTGTGTAGCAAAGGCGATGTGTTGAGTAAGGCGGCGGCGGCGGCAGTGGCGGGGCTCGAACTAAGGGTACCCCCCTCCGCTGAGTCGCCCCACCCAGCCACTCAGCCACCCCCCTCGCCCGGCCTGTCTTTAGCGCTGAAATATGGCTCACAACGTTGACTCCTTATAATTTTCGTACATAAATTTCAGAGTGGTACATACTGGTTCTGGGGTGGTGTGTGTGTGTGTGTACGTGTGTGTGTGTGTGTGTGTGTGTGTGTGTGTAAAACTGGTAGTGTGAATGAGATAGATGGATGGATGGATAGATAGATAGATAGATAGAGATGATAAAGAAGAAATAAAATGATAAAGAAGGGAGGAAGGAGGAAGAGGAAGAGGAGGTGGAAGAAGAAGAAGAGGAGGAGGAGGAGAAGGAAAAGGAAGAAAAGATGAGGAAGCAGGGACTGAAGGAAGGAGACAAGAGAGAGGAGGAAGGAGGAGAGAAGAAGAAGAAGAAGAAGAAGAAGAAGAAGAAGAAGAAGAAGGACAGAAGAGAGACATCCATCAGCGTGTCTTTTCCACATAACATCCTTAAGACCTCACTAGAACCATCTACTTCGTCCGTCAATTCTTCCTGTCATCTACTTTTCCTTCCCGTCATCCATTAGTCTTTTCAGTCATCTATACTTCCCACTCACCAAGAGGCATCAAAGCGTCTTATCCGCGACACACGCACGAGTGGATTATAAACAAACTCAAACAGGAGCGCTGGCAAGGGGAAGGGACAGACTCAAGCAATGATAAGCGAGCAGGGAAGAGACTCAGCGAAATCTGCGTTAGGAAGGGAATTGGGATCACAGGGTAGGATCGAGTGCCGTAGAGACGTATAGGGAAGGGAATTGGCAGGACAGAAAAGGATCAAGCACCGTTTTAATGCTGCAGGAAACATACATATGGCGAAATCTGGGTCAGGAAGGGAATTGGGAGCACAGGGTAGGATCGAGTGCCGTGGAGACGCATAGGGAAGAGAATTGGCAGCATCGAGAAGGATCGAACACCGTTTAAATCACACTGGAAACTCACACATGGCAAAATTCAGGTCGAGAAAGGTATTGGAGGTCCACAGAAGGATCGAACACCATAGACACGCATAAGGGATATAAACTACAGGTAATATACGGGTTAGGAAGGGGATTAGCATCACAGAGAAGGATCGAACACCGTTTAAATCACACTGGAAACTCACACATGGCAAAATTAGGGTCGAGAAAGGTATTAGAGGTACAGAGAAAGATTGAACACTGTAAACACGCATAGGAGACATAAACAACAGGGAAAATTAGGGTCAAGAGGGGAACTGAGAGCGTAAAGGAAAGATCAAGCAATGTCAAGCCCGCAGGGAGCACTCAAAGCGATATCTGGCGCAGGGAGGGCAGGGCGGGACAAGGAAGGTTCTGAACGCCGTATAATCGAGTGTTTGAGGAGCAATAAACAAACTTGGATGCGATGGTCTCCCCTCCTCCTCCTTATACCCGATTTACAGCACATGAAGGGGAGGAGAGTCAAGAGTGAGTGAGTGAGTGAGTGAGTGAGTGTGTTAGAGGGACGTGATAAGGTGCATAACATAAGATTAGGAGAACGAACATAACACAAGAAGAACATTAGAAGAACGTACCTGAGAATAGCATAACATAACATGACAAGAACGTGCATAGAAGAAACAAGCATAAGAAACAGAAATAACATAAATATAAGAATAACATAACATGAGAAAATAAGAGGAGAAACGTAACATAACATAAGATCATCAAAAGAACGTGCGTAACATAACATAACATTAAGAAAGTATAGAACATAAGACTACCATAGAATTAGAACATAAGAGGAAGAACATGACACAGCATAAGGCTACCATAACATAACATAACAAAAAATAAGAACATAAAAATAACATAGCATCAGAAAATAAGAAGAAAAAGAACGTAACAGCATAAGACCACCATAACATAACATAACATAAAAACATCAGAATCACCTGTACATTGCAAGCCCCTCCTCACGTACACCAAGGTCACCGGGTAAGTTCAAGGACAGCGGAAGTGGGCCATTAATATAAACACCGCCACCCCTTGAACGCGGGAAGTATAAGGTGCGTGAGTGAGTTGCATGATAAAAAAACAAGTGACAATCGGGCAAGGAAATTACAGTTATTAAAGGAATCAAATCGCACTTCAGAATGGGATTACAAGCACTTACGAGGTGTGGAGTTGACAGTGACGCCTTGATAGTGCTTGGTAGTTAGATGAGAGTGAGGAGGGATGGGGGGGGGTGGGGGAGGAAAAGGAGGGAGTATGAGGATGTATATGTATGTGTTTTATGGAAAGCTGAGGTAAATATATGTTTCACGAGGTAATTCCTTATGCAAGAGTTAACCAGCACCTTCATTCATTCATCACTTTCGCTGGGAAACTAAGGAACACCCTTAAGTTCTTCGTCTGTAGTTCCTCCTGCCTGTGACTATAACTCTTTCAAGAGGTGTAGTGGGAGGCGATGGCTGAGTGGTCGGCGTGCGGGCCCGGGGTCCAAGGGAACGCAGGTTCGAGCCTTGCTTGCCGCTACAAACAAGCTGGCAATTTTTCAGCCACCGCCGACTGGCCTAAGACTACCCACATGCTGTCCTGAAGACCACCTATCAACCCGAACTCTAGATTCTCTCTAAAAGAGGATCACAGATGAGCTCCGTGGGGGCAGCATGAGTCAAGCAAGATGGTGCCACTATAAACACTTGCCTGCGCCAAAACGGTCTGGGGCCGACCATCAGGCCTACTGGCGCCATAGGCGAAACGTTAAAAGAAATAGAGACATCTCTCTCTA
Organism: Eriocheir sinensis; assembly: GCF_024679095.1. Lineage (NCBI taxonomy): Eukaryota > Metazoa > Arthropoda > Malacostraca > Decapoda > Varunidae > Eriocheir > Eriocheir sinensis. Next base: position 11,163,927 of record NC_066559.1, read on the forward strand.
TGACTTTACTATTTCAAAATCTTAATCTGAACCCTTCTTCCCATGCTCCTCCTCTTCTTCTTCTTCATGTCCTACCCTTCCTTCCGTCACTCCTTAGTTTCCTCCTCAACAAAATCCTAACCTCCTCCTCCTCCTCCTCCTCCTTCTCCCCCGCTCAACTGAAAAACAAAAACAAAAATTCCTGGTACTCACCGCGTCCTTCTAGTGGCGATAGTCCCCTGATGGAGGGCTGGGGGGAGGTGTGGAGCGACTGGTAGAGGTGCTCCATGTACGGGGGGATGCGGTAGGGGGGCGGGGGCGGGGCCGCAAGCTCCCCGGGCACGCTGGAGCCCAGGGGAGCAGCGCCCAGGCGGCCGCCGACCAGGGGGGGGAGCTCTAGCGCCGGACTGCCCCCGCCAAGACCCAGCCTGGGGGAGACACGGGGGAGGGGGGGGTTAGAGGGCGGGGGGTCATTTTTATCATCATCATCATCATCATTATTAGTGGTATTGCTATCTTAATTATCTTTACTAATACTAATAAACACCATCTCATCATCACTATCATCACTACCATTATTATTATTATTATTATTATTATTATTATTATTATTATTATCTGTATTGTTATCTTAATCGTCACTACAAATACATCATAATTATCATCATTATTATTATCATCACCATCTTTGTAACACACACACACACACACACACACACACAGCAAACAAAAAATAAAAAATAAACTAAAAAATAAACACGTACTTATTAAGACATCCCAGTATTAAAATCAACTCGCTTCTCCAACACACGCACGCACGCACGTCTTATTACCCCAATAATTAAAGCGATAAGTCATGGCGTGGCGGACTCTTGCATTAATTAAACATAACAAGACAGCTCTAATTTAATCCAGGACTCGCCGCGACAGACGTAATTGACGTGACCCGCAGCATTTACCCGACTGTCACAATCGCTTACCCTGAGGAAGGCGATAATTAGGGCTCGCAGGTCTGGGGTTGGTATTGTTAAACGCATTCACCTCCCACATCAACTTCTTCCAAAGGCCAAACAGGAGATCAACCGAATTTTAACGACCGTGTTTTTAGGTTCATGGTACAGAGGAAGGGTCAGTCTACCACCAGGGTCATAAAACTACCGAAGGAAATGCCCCAAACTCTCATGAAAGCCTCGTCGAATATGTGAGATTGGTCCTGTTAAATGCTTTCACCGCCCACATCAACTTCTTCCAAAGGCCAAACAGGAGGTCAACCGAATTTTAACGACCGTGTTTTTAGGTTCATGGTACAGAGGAAGGGTCAGTCTACCACCAGGGTCATAAAACTATCGAAGGAAATGCCCCAAACTCTCATGAAAGCCTGGTCGAATATGTGAGATTGGTCCTGTTAAATGCTTTCACCGCCCACATCAACTTCTTCCAAAGGCCAAACAGGAGATCAACCGAATTTTAACGACCGTGTTTTTAGGTTCATGGTACAGAGGAAGGGTCAGTCTACCACCAGGGTCATAAAACTACCCAAGGAAATGCCCCAAACTCTCATGAAAGCCTGGTCGAATATGTGAGATTGGTACTGTTAAACGCATTCACCGCCCACATCAACTTCTTCCAAAGGCCAAACAGGAGATCAACCGAATTTTAACGACTGTGTTTTTAGGTTCATGGTACAGAGGAGGGGTCAGTCTACCACCAGGGTCATAAAACTACCCAAGGAAATGCCCCAAAACTCTCATGAAAGCCTCGTCGAATATGTGAGATTGGGCACAAGAATGTTTAAAAATAGAGCCGTGGGCCCGCTCACTCACGCGTCCCAGACCAAGACCAAGAGATGAAGAGCTTACGGGGAACCTGAATCTTAACTCTTAAATCAAACTTGGTGAACGCTGTGAACGCCGCGTGGGGACGAAAACAATTAGAGGAGGGGAAAGAAGAGAAAGGAAAAAGCAATGAAAAATAGATGAAGAAAATAAAGCAGAGGAAGAAAAAGAAGAGAAAGGAAAAAGCAATGAAAAATAGATGAAGAAAATAAAGCAGAGGAAGAAAAAGAAGAGAAAGGAAAAAGCAATGAAAAATAGATGAAGAAAATAAAGCAGAGGAAGAAAAAGAAGAGAAAGGAAGAAACAAGGAGAAAAAGATGAAGAATAAAAAAAAAAAGCAGATGATGACGTTGATGATGATGTGATAATAATAAAAGAAGAGGAGGAGGAGGAAGAGGCGTAAGATGATGATGCTAATATTGATGACGGGGATGAAGATGAAGACGGAAGCTTCTAGTGGCGAGGGCGGGTCAGGCGGCGGCAGTGAGTGAGCCTTGTTTGTTTATATCGAACAGCTGATGGCGGCGGCGGCTCCTCCTGCACCGCCAGACACCCCCCCTCCCCCCCACAAGTGCGCCCCAGACCATCCCCTCCCTGCCTATCCCCCACATCCCTTCCACTCGTCCCCCCGTTCCCCCTTCCTTCCTCATCCCTCCCTGTCCCCCCTACATCTCTAATATACCCTATCATCCCTCCCTCCTACACCCCTACCCCCCCACTAACCATCCCTCCCCACCTTTATACTCCCCCCCTTTCCCCAACACTATATATCCCTACCATCCCTCCCTTCCACACCTTTATCCTTATCCTTCATGCCCTCTTTACCCTTCCATGCACCCCTGCCAACTTCTGCCCTGCGCCCTTATTTCCGACCAGCCAGTCAGTCCATCCAGTCAGTTAACTAGTCAATCAGTAAGTTAGTTAGTCAGTACGCCAGTCAGTCAGTCAGCTAGAAAGACAGATAGGCAGCCAGTCACACCCAGTCAGTCACCCAGTCAGTTAATCCGTCGACCAGCCAGACAGCCATCCACCGAAACACCCAGTCAGGGAGTCATCCAACCACCCACACACCTACAAAACCAGCCAGTCAACCACCCAGCTAGTCACCCAACCAGTCATACAACCACCCACCCACCCAGCCAGTCAACCATTCAACCACCCACCAAAACAGCCAGCAACCATCCATTCAATTAAACACAATCACAAATCCACAAACCCAGTCAGCCATCCGCACAGTCACCCACCCAGCCAGTCAACCAGTCATCCAATAAAAAAAAAATACCCACAAAACCAGCCAGCAAGCCTCCCGCAAGCCCGCCCGTCGATCTCCCCTCCCCGCCCGCCGCCAAGTCCCCGCTAATGAAGACCTTCTTAGGCTTCCCTCGTCTATTATCTTCCCTCCGCCGCTATCGTCCCATTATCTCGCGAGGGACGATAATTATAATACTTGTATCTTCGCCTCATCTAATTATTTGTGGGCCTGTAAACTCTTCGTAAATCCTTCCATTATAGTATATTTTCCGTGTGTGTGTGTGTGTGTGTGTGTGTGTGTGTGTGTGTGTGTGTGTGTGTGTGTGTGTGTTATCTCTCAATCTTGGTCTTATTTTATTAGTACTTCAGCGAGATCCTTATCGGGTTATTGAATCATTCTCTCTCTCTCTCTCTCTCTCTCTCTCAACTCGGCTTATCTCTCCGTTCATCTTAATTCCCCCTCCTTACGCTGTGATCTGGCTCATCTGTCTGGTGCGTTTACTAATCCCGGGCGGCTCGTAAGGCTCGCAGAGGGTTGTCTCGAGCGCAGACGTGTCTTGAGCTTTACTTAATCTTAATAGACCCGAGAAGATAAGCGAGTAAGGTGGTCTCAAGCAAGAAACGTTTATCCTCCCATCGTTTTCCTGTTCCCGCCGTCAGTATAAGAATGTTTTTGGAGTACGCGTGTGAGTGGGGTAAAAATTAGGGTGTTAACACAGTCTTAAATAGGGTAAAGGAAATAGGGAAAGGTAGATAGGGTGTAAATAGGGTATAGGGTATAGCATAGTGAATAGGGATATAGCTGCGCGTGGCCTCAGTGCTCATCCCCGTCACATTTTAGACTTGGATATTCTTAGATACTACTACTACTACCACCACCACCACCACCACCACCACTACTACTACTACTACTACCACCACCACTACTACTACTACTACTACTACTACTACTACTACTACTACTACTACCACCACCACTACTACTACTACTACTACTACTACTACTACTACTACTACTACTACTACGACTACTTAATTTCCCTTCTAACCCATCACCTTCCTTTTCTTCCTCTTCCAGTAACTCAACCATCACCTACTCCTCCTCCTCCTCCTCCCCCTCCTCTTCCTCCTCCTCCTCCTCCTCCTCTATTAAGCACCATGATACGGCACTACCCACGCCCATTGTCTTCCGGTGACAATGGGAGATTCCTTCACCACCATCACCACCACCATCGCTCATGTCCCTGCCGTCAACACCACCGTCACCATCACCATCACCATCAATGACACCGCTACCCTTGCCATCATCAGCTGCATCACTATTATCACCATCATCATCACTATCATCATCACTATTAAACGAAAATGAATGTTTGGGTATCTTCTTTTTTCTCCTTCTCCTCCTCCTCCTCCTCTTCCTTGCTTTCCTTCTCTTCCTTTTCTTCCTCTTCCTCTTCCTCTTCTTCCCATGCATTGTCATTCTATTTTTTTCTCTCTCCTCTATTTCCTTTTTCTATACTTTTATTTCCTCCTCCTCCTCCTCTTCTTCCTCCTCCTCCTCCTCCTCCTCCTCCTCCTCCTCCTCCTCCTCCTTCTCCTCCCTGCTACACCGTGACTCTGCTAACTGACTGACTGACTGACTGACTCTCCACAACCTGTCTGTCTGTCTGTCTGTTTTCCTGCATTCATGGGTAATTTGTTGTTGTTGTTGTTTTATGATATCAGTTACAGTGATTATGATAGTGACAGTGTTCCGATAATAGTGATAATATTTCTTTTTCGATATTTTCCGTGTTTTTTTCTTTTCTTCCTCTTTTTTTTTTCGTTTTGTCTTCTAATTTCTTCCTCCTCACTTTTCCTTTTACTAATCCTCCTTTATTTTACACAGCCTTAACTACTACTACTACTACTACTACTACTACTACTACTACTACTACTACTACTACTACTGCTACTACTTCAACCTCCTTCCTCTCCTCCTCATCCTACTACTAATACTACTATCACTACTACAACAACTATCACTACCACCACCACCATACCCCCCCCATCCCCCCCCTCCTCACCACCACCACCACCTCCACCACCTACAAGAAACGGGTCCCGGGCTGCCCGCGGCGCCGCCCTTTCACCGCCAAAAGCAGTTTCTCTTTCTCGAGCTGCCCGCCGCGGCTCACCTTAATTAAGAGAGAGAGAGAAGGTGAGGGAGGAGGGAGGAAGGACGGGGAGGAATGGTAGGGAGGGAGGGAGGGGGGGGGTGAAGGTGGGGAAGGAGGGCTTGAGAGGGAAGGGAAGGAAGGGAATGTGGGAGATGGGGAGTAGAGGGAGAGGGGGAGTTGGAGAAGGAAGGGGAGAAAAAAAGGGGGAGAAGAGGGAAGGTGGGAGAGAGGGAGGGAAGAATGGAGGAGGAGGGGAAGGAGGGTTTGAGAGGGAAGGGAATGAAGGGAGGGGGAAGGGGAGGGAGAAATAGATGGAAGGGAGAGGGGAAGGGAGAAAGGGAGAAGGAAGGGGAGGAAGGGGGGAATGTAGGGAGGGAGGGAGGAATTTGAGAGAGAGAGAGAGAGAGAGAGAGAGAGAGAGAGAGAGAGAGAGAGAGAGAGAGAGAGAGAGAGAGAGAGAGAGAGAGAGAGAGAGAGAGAGAGAGAGAGAGAGAGAGAGAGAGAGAGAGAGAGAGAAACCTATACACTTCTGTAATTTGTGACCTCCAAAACAAGGCCACCAGACAGACAGACAGGCAGACAGACAGACAGACCTTCAACCTCGTCCAAGTCTGCGCGGCGTCGGTAATATGAAAGATTTTTTTGGGATTATTATTATTATTATTATTATTATTATTATTATTATTATTATTATTAAGACATGAAAATTGATGTCCCAAGAATTTCAACTCCATGATAGTGATTTTATTTATTACATCTATTTTTACTTATATCTGTCTGGTCTGTTCTTTCTTTACTCTTGAACACACGAGAACAATATATATAAAATGTTAGTGGGAACAAGAGGAGGAGGAATAAGAAGTGTACAGCCTGTTCTCCGTTCTCTCTCTTCTCTGTTCTTTTGTTTCAGTGCGCACGAGAACATGAACAAGGAGAGAAGGGAGGAAGGGGAAGAAAGAGAGGAAGGAGGAGGAAGAGGAGGAGGAGGAGAAGAAGACGTGTACAGTCTCTTCTCCGTTCTCTCTCTTCCTCTTCTCTTTTGTTTCAGTGCGCACGAGAACACGAAAAAGGAGAGAAGGGAGGAAGGGGAAGAAAGAGAGGAAGGAGAGAGGAGGAGGAGGAGGAGGAAAGGGAGAAAGAAGGGCAGAGGTAGGGAGGGATGCTGGGGAAGGGGAGGAGAGGAGAGAGAAGAAGGGGAAGGAAGGGGAGGAAGGAGAGAGGAGGAGGAGAAGAAGGAAAGGGAGAAAGAAGGGCAGGGGTAGGGAGGGATGCTGGGGAAGGGGAGGAGAGGAGAGAGAAGGGGAAGGAAGGGGAGGAAGGAGAGAGGAGGAGGAGAAGAAGGAAGGGGAAAAAGGACAGGGGTAGGAAGGGATGCTGGGGAAGGGGAGGAGAGGAGAGAGAAGAAGGGGAAGGAAGGGGAGGAAGGAGAGAGGAGGAGGAGGAGGAGAAGGAAGGGGAAAAAGGACAGGGGTAGGAATCGATGCTGGGGAAGGAGAGGAGAGGAGAGAGAAGGGGAAGGAAGGGGATGAAAGAAGGGTAGTGATGGTGGTGGAGGAAGAGGAGGAGGAGGAGGAGGAGGAAGAAGAAGAAGAAGAACAAAAAGAAGAGGTTAAGTTAGGCAGCCTCTTCTCTTTCTTTCTTCTTCTTCTTCTTCTTCTTCTTCTTCTTCTTCTTCTTCTTCCTCCTCCTCCTCCTCCCTTTATTAGCCTTCTGTACCCTTCCCATCATGCGCCCATCACCCTGACACCTTCCACCCCTCTCCTCCCTTCTCCTTCCTCCTCCTCCATCACCGACCCCATTCCCCTCTCTTCTTATCTATCACCTCTTTTTCTCTTCTTGCCTTCCTCTTCCTCCTCCTCCTCCCCCACCTCCCCTTCCTTCCGTTCCCTTCCCTTCACTTCTTCTTCTTCTTGTGGGTTATCCCTTTACCCCTTCCTCTTCCCCTCTCCTCCTCCTCTTCCCTTCTTTCTCCCCTTTCTTTTACTTCTTCTTCTTCTCCTCCTCCTCTTCTTCTTCCCCTTCCTCCCTTTTCTCCCTCTCCTCCTCTTCCCCACCGTTCTTCCTCCCTTCCTGTCATGTCTTCCTCCTTCTCCTCCTCCCTTCCCCTCCCCCTCCTCTTCTTCCTCCACCACCATCACCTCCCTCCTCCTCCTCCTCCTCCTCCTCCCCTACCACCACAACCTTCTTCCTTCACTTCTTCTTGTGCCTTACCTTCCCTCCTCCTCTTCCTCCTCCTCCTCCTCCTCCCCCCCCCCCCCCCTCGCCAGGTGTCCCCGGCCTGCAGAGAAGAACATACAAACAAACGGATCTCAAAATACACACATTTCCGAGAGAGAGAGAGAGAGAGAGAGAGAGAGAGAGAGAGAGAGAGAGAGAGAGAGAGAGAGAGAGAGAGAGAGAGAGAGAGAGAGAGAGAGAGAGAGAGAGAGAGGAGGGTACTAGCACTAAAATATCCTTCCTTCTTTCCTTCCTTTCTTTTTTCCTTCCTTCCTTCCTTTCTTTCTTTCTTTCTTTCATTCTTCCTTCCTCTCGTTTCTTCCTTCTTTTTTTCCTTCCTTCCTTCCTTCATTTCTTTCTTTCTTTTTGTCTTCCTTCACATTTTCCTTTAATCCCTTTCTTCTTCTTTCTTTCTTTTTTTCTTTCTTTTCTTTTCCTTTCTTCTTTTCTTCCTTCCTTCCTTCCTTTTCCGTTCCTCCTCCGTCATCGCCATTACCCTTCACTGCCCTTCATCGCCTCCTTCTCTTCTATTTAATCAGCCCTTCCCTTCTCCCTCCCCCTCCTTCTGTTCCCTTCCCTTCCCCTCCCTTCTCCTTCCTTCCTTTTCTTCCCCTCCCCATCCTTTCCCTTTCAACCCATCCCTTCCTTCCGTTCCATTCCCTTCCCTTCCCATCCCGTCCCTTCTCCCTCCCTCTTCTTCTGTTCCCTTCCCTTCCCCTCCCTTCCTTTTCTTCCCCTCCCCATCCTTTCCCTTCCCTTCTCTTCCCTTCCTTCCCTTCTCCTTCCCTCTCCTTCTGTTCCCTTCCCTTCCCCTCCCTTCATTCTCCTTCCTTCCTTTTCCCTTCCAACCCATCCCTTCCTTTCGTTTCCTTCTCCTTCCTTCCCTCTCCCTTCCCTTTCTTCCCCTCCCCATCCTCTCCCTTCCCTTCTTTTCCCATGCTTTCCCTTTCAATCCATCCCTTCCTTCCGTTCCATTCCCTTCTCTTCATTCTCCTTCCTTCCCTTTCTTCCCCTCCCCATCCTCTCCCTTCCCTTCCCTCACCTCCCATCCCATCCTATCCCATCCCTCCCCATCCTCCCATTCCCTTCATCACCTCCTTCACCTATTTATCATCCCTTCCCTTCTCTTCCTCACTCATCCTATCCTATCCCCTCCCATCCCACCCCTTCCCTCCCCTTCACCACCTTCTCCTTATATTAAATCATCCCTTCCCTTCCCTTACCTTCCTATCCCTCCCCCCCCCCTCCCCTCCCTTTCCCCCTCCCCCCCCCCCCCTTCACCTCCCTCCCGCCCATACTAACTAGTCGCCGCCTCGTCTAATTGGTCATTAAGTCGTCTCGTCGGTATCCACTTGTTCATACGTCTTGTGGCTTGTTAGGACGGACAGACAGACAGACAGACAGACAGGTGGATGGCTGGGTAAATAGATAGATAGATAGAAAGACAGGCAGAAAGACACGATGGTTAAAGAGAAAAATTGATAGAAAAATATATAGACAGACAGATTGTTAGAGAGAAAGATTGAAAGAAAAAAACAGACAGACAGACAGATGGATGGTTGGGTAAATAGATAGACAGATAGAAAGACAGGCAGATAGACAAGATGGTTAAAGAGAAAAATTGATAGAAAAATATGTAGACAGACAGATTGTTAGAGAGAAAGATTGAAAGAAAACAACAGACAGACAGACAGACAGATGGATGGTTGGGGAAATAGATAGATAGATAGAAAGACAGGCAGATAGACAAGATGGTTAAACAGAAAAATTGATAGAAAAATATATAGACAGACAGATTGTAAGAGAGAAAGAGAAAGATTGAAAGAAAAAAAAGACAGACAGACAGGTGGATGGTTGGGGAAATAGATAGATAGATAGAAAGACAGGCAGATAGACAAGATGGTTAAAGAGAAAAATTGATAGAAAAATATATAGACAGACAGATTGTTAGAGAGAAAGATTGAAAGAAAAAAACAGACGGACAGACAGACAGAAAGACAGACAGATGGATGGCTGGGTAAATAGATTGATAGATAGAAAGACAGGCAGATAGACAAGATGGTTAAAGAGAAAAATTGATAGAAAAATGTATAGACAGACAGATTGTTAGAGAGAGAGAAAGATTGAAAGAAAAAAACAAAAACAGACAGACAACGAGACATATTGATATAGACAGACAAACAGAGAGAAAGAAATCCTT
>NC_066559.1:11178567-11201067 GCF_024679095.1 Eriocheir sinensis
CTAAGGAGCTGTTTGTGTATATCCGATGTGAGGGCGTCTGTCATCAATCCATCAATCCATCTATCTGCACCTCTATTTCCCTGTCCTTGTTTTCTTTCTCATCTGTATCTTCAAATTGCTCTACTTTTTCTACATTGGTCAACCTCTCCAGCCTCCGTCCACACTCGCCATGCTCGTAACCTAAGGAGCTGTTGGTGTATATCCCGATGTGAGGGCGTCTGTCTGTGTGTGTTTGCAGTGCGCGCCTCGCTATCTAACGCACACACCCATGAATAGCTAAGTATGCCCTGCCTGCTGCTGCCTTGCCCTGCCCTGCCCTGCCTGGCTACTAGACCTACGTGTGTGTGTGTGTGTGTTTGACGGAAGGAAAGAGAGGGATGGAGGAAAAGGAGAGGAAGAAGAAGAGAGAGGAGAGGATAGATAAGGAAACACTGGGATGAAAGAGGAAGAGAAGAAGGGAAGGGAGGGGAGGGGAAGGAGGGGGAAGGATAGATAAGAAAGGGGAAGGGAAGAGAGAAGGGAGGGAAGGGAATGAAGGGGAGGGAGGGAAAATGACGATAGGAAGAGAGGGGAAGAACGAGGGGAGAGGAGGAAAGAAAGGGAAGGAAGAAGGGAGGAAAGAGATGAGGGAAGAGGAAAGGAAGGAAAGGGAGGAGAGAGCGGGGAGGAGGAGGAAGAGAGGGGAAGGAAAAGGGAGAGAGAGGGGAAGAGAGGGGAAGGAGGAAGAAGGGAGGGGGGGGGAAGGGGAGGAAGAGAAGGGGAAGGGAGGGAAGGTGTGAGATTGACGTTAACCTTTCATTAGACGACGAGTATTTATGAGAGAGAGAGAGAGAGAGAGAGAGAGAGAGAGAGAGAGAGAGAGAGAGAGAGAGAGAGAGAGAGAGAGAGAGAGAGAGAGAGAGAGAGAGAGAGAGAGAGAGAGAGAGAGAGAGAGAGAGAGAGAGAGAATGTATTGGAAAGAGAAAAAGAAGAAAAAAAAGAGGAGGAGGAGGAGGAGGAGGATTTAGAACCAGGAATACACGATAAATATGAAATGCAAAATACGAAAGAAAGGAAGAAGAAAAAGGAAAGACAAGTAGAAGAGAAAGAAACAGAAGAGGCATCAGGAAGGGAAGGGAAGGAGGATGAAGAGAAGGGAAGGAGAAGAGAGAAGAAGGAAGGGAGATAACAGAAAAAAAAGCATTAGGAAGGGAAGGGAAGGGAAGGAGGAAGAGAAGGGAAGGAGAAGAGAGAAGAAGGAAGGGAGATAACAGAAAAAAAGCATTAGGAAGGGAAGGGAAGGAGGAGGAAGAGAAGGGAAGGAGAAGAGAGAAGAAGGAAAAGAACAGAAAAAAAATTGAATCATCAGGAAGGGAAGGGAAGTAGGAGGAAGAGAAGGGAAGGAGAAGAGAGAAGAAGGAAGGGAGATAACAGAAAGAAAATTGAATCATCAGGAAGGGAAGGGAAGGGGGAGGAAGAGAAGGGAAGGAGAAGAGAGAAGAAGGGAGAGAACAGAAAGAAAATTGAATCATCAGGAAGGGAAGGGAAGGAGGAGGAAGAAAAGGGAAGAAAGGAAGGAAGAGAGAGAATAGAAAAAAAACAGAAGCGTCAGAAAGGGAAGGGAAGAGAGTGAAAGAGTCGGGCATGAAGAGGTGTCGAGGCGGCCTTTAGGAGCGGAGGCGAACGAACAGGAAAATAAACCACGGGACTGAACGAGCTTCTCCAAACACACCCTCACACCTTCCCGCCCGTGTGTGTGTGTGTGTGTGTGTGTGTGTGTGTGTGTGTGTGTATGTGTGTGTGTGCGGCGGTGAAACAGACAGACGGTGATGGGGCGCGCACACACACATATAGGAGAGAGAGAGAGAGAGAGAGAGAGAGAGAGAGAGAGAGAGAGAGAGAGAGAGAGAGAGAGAGAGAGGGAGAGACCTTATTGGCGCTGTGAACATCTCAATTATAAGATATCAAAGAGGCAATTATTTCTTTCTTCTCTTCTCTCTCTCTAATACCATAATTTCTCTGTCAATATTTACTTAAGACATTCTCGAGTTGCAAGATGAGAGAGAGAGAGAGAGAGAGAGAGAGAGAGAGAGAGAGAGAGAGAGAGAGAGAGAGAGAGAGAGAGAGAGAGAGAGAGAGAGAGAGAGAGAGAGAGAGAGAAGGAATGAAGAAAAAAACAAGAAAGAAATGAATTAATGAAAGAAGAGAGAGAGAGAGAGAGAGAGAGAGAGAGAGAGAGAGAGAGAGAGAGAGAGAGAGTGTGCGCTGACATGAAATATTAATGACGAATAACAAACAAAGGAAGGATAGCTGTCCCACATTCTCCTCCTCCTCCTCCTCCCCCTCTTCCTCCTCCTCCTCCTCCTCCTCCCCCTCTTCCTCCTCCTCCTCCTCCCCATACGTTCTACTGCTCATCCCTTCAATATATTCCTCCCTTCCCTCCTCCTCATTCTTTCCTCAATTATTTTCCTCCTCCTCCTTCTTCTTCCTTCTTCTTCTTCTTCTTCTTCTTCTCTTTCTCCCTCTTCTTTTTCTTCTTCTTCTTCTTTATGTCAATCTTCTCTATATTTTTTTCTTTTTCCTCCTCTTCCTCTTTCTTTTTCCTCTATTCCATTCCTCTTTCTCTTCTTCTTCTTCTCTTCCTCAATCCTTCCATATCCTCCTCCTCTTTCTCTACATTCCTCCCTTCTTCAATCCCTCCTTCTCTTCCTTTCCTTCCTTCCATAATATTTCTATTCCACCAACTCTCTCTCTCTCTCTCTCTCTCTCTAATGATCCGATTGGTACATTTTCTCGACTTCTTTTGAATTACTAATAAGAAAAAAAGTTATGCCTGGAACGGAGGAGGAAGATCTGATAAGGAGGAGGAGGAGGAGGAGGAGGAGGAGGAGGAAGAAAGGAATGGACAAGTTTCTCGAGTAGGCGTAAGATTGTGTGAGAGAGAGAGAGAGAGAGAGAGAGAGAGAGAGAGAGAGAGAGAGAGAGAGAGAGAGAGAGAGAGAGAGAGAGAGAGAAAGAAACAATGGATGAAAGGAAAAAAAAACAGTAAGAGATTTTGACCTTAATGACACACACACACACACACACACACACACACACGGCATTGATACTTCCATCTATACTAACACTCTGTCTCTCTCTCTCTCTCTCTCTCTCTCTCTCTCTCTCTCAAACTATTCTCCTTCCTCTTCGTCTCCTTCTCTTCTTCTTTCTTTTCTTATCCAAAGGGTGAAGGAATAAGAAGAGAAACTGAGAGAAAGAAAACAAAGATTGAAGGAATGGGAAGTAAAAGAGAGGGGAAAAGAAAAAGGAAGAAGAGGAGGAAAGAGAAGAGAAACAGGAAGAAAGAAATGAAAGAGAGGAGGAGGAGGAGGAGGAGGAGGAAGACAAGCGGCGACGCGTGAATGACTCAAGACGTGTGAGAGAGAGAGAGAGAGAGAGAGAGAGAGAGAGAGAGAGAGAGAGAGAGAGAGAGAGAGAGAGAGACTAAAGAAACAAATAGAAAGAAAGGAGGAAAGGAAGCACACACACACACACACACACACACACACACAAACACACACACACACACACACAGAAACACACACACAGAAACACACACACACAACACTATCCCCCCCATCAGACACTCTACCCCCCCATGACCCCCACCCCCACCCCCCCACTACCCCTCACACACACACTCAGGGGCAGCCAGGCGTAGCGAGACCACATTATCGAAGCAAATTAACCACACTGACTAAACCTCCGGAACCCCCGTAACTTAAGCCGGCGGGGGGGGGGGGGGGGCAGGAGGAGGAGGAGGAGGAGGGGGCAGAGCAAGGGTCGAAAAATATAATATCAAAGAAAAAGAGGTATAGAAAGAGGAGGAGGAGGAGGAGGAGGAAGAGAATTACGAGGTGGAGGAGGAGGAGGTAAGAAATAAAATAACAGGGAGAAGAAAAGCAATAACAGGAGAAGAAGAATCAGGAGGAGGAGGAGGAGGAGGAGGAGAAATATCGCCACAAAAAAGGAAGATTAAAACAGAGGAAGAAGAAGAAGAGGAAGAGGAGGAAGGAAGGAGGAGGAGAAGGAAGGAATAAGGAGGCAAGAACAGGCAATAATAATAATGATAATAATGATAATAATAATAATAATAATAATAATAATAATAATAATAATAATAATAATAACAAAGAAATGGAAAAAAAATCGAAATAAAAAAAGAAAGAAAAATGAAGATAATTAAAGAAAAAAGAAAGAAAAAGCGAAAAGAATGAAAAGAATGAAGAGAATGACAAGCAACGAAGAAGACTCGGAGGAGGAGGAGGAGGAGGAGGAGAACAAGAAACAGCCGCGGGAAGAAAGGGAAGGGAAAAAGACAATAATTAGTATGTCTTCCTTAACTTCCCAAGACAATCAAGAGGAGGAGGAGGAGGAAGAGGAGGAGGAGGCTTGGGAAGGAGAGGATGGTATTACGTTTAGGAAGAAAGGGAAACATGAACACACAAAACAGCAGGCAACATGAAACCCTTTGCCCCATCACAAGACTGCCGCCTATAGTAAGCTTCATCCATTCCTTACACACACTTCAGTAACCTTTCAAACAGCTTAAAGCACTTCTACGCAAGGAAGGGAACGCTGTAAGTCACTCCCTGGCAATTAGTGAACCAGAACGGCACTGCGTATTCCAAGTGAGGTCTTACGGACGAGGAGGAGGAGGAGGAGGAGAAGGAAGAGGAGGAGGAGGAAATAAAGCAAGGTATTATGCGGAAAGATGAGAAACAGTCGGTTAAGATTACAATGAATAGCGACTTTATATTATCTATCTATCTATCTATCTATCTATCCGTCTGTATCAATCTTTCTATCTATATACCGAGATAGATAGATAGATAGATAGAAAAATAGATAGATAGATAGAGAGAGAGAGAGAGAGAGAGAGAGAGAGAGAGAGAGAGAGAGAGAGAGAGAGAGAGAGAGAGAGAGAGAGAGAGAGAGAGAGAGAGAGAGAGAAACGTATAGAGAGAGGAGTCCTGGAATTCGTTACCTTCTTCCCTCCCTCCTCCTCCTCCTCCTCCTCCTCCTCCTCTCCATCCTCCCTCCGCAGTTAACTTCTTCTGGTTGCTCCCCCTTCCTCCTCCTCCTCCTCCCCCGCTCTTGAGGACTCTATCATGACGCGCCGAAACGCCCGACTCGTGAAAATTTGGAGGAACAAAGAAGAGGAGGAGGAGGAGGAGGAGGAGGAGGAGGAGGGGCTTCTTCTACCCAACCGGCCTCTTCAGGTGGAGAGAAGCTGAGAAGATTGACGGCATTTTGTGTTGTTCTTCGCCTTCGCTGTAGTATTCCGACCTCTCCTAATTGTCTTTTCTTCACTATTTTTCCTTTCTGTAATTCCTTAGGGCCGCTTTCACAGTCATTTCGTTTGTTTTGATCGTTACCAATGGCTGTTATTGCCGCTATAGTATTTCCATGTAAAACTGGCCGATGGGGTAGTGGCGGCTGCGGGGTTAGCCTAGCGCCGCACCTTGCCACGCACTCTCAACACCTGTCGCCTCCTCTGCAGCCGCCACTACCCCATAGGCCAGTTTTACATGGAAATACTATAGCGGCGATAACAGCCATGGGTAACGATCAAAACAAACAAAGTGACTGTGATTGCGGCCCTTAGTCATTACCACCACCACCACCACTACGACTACCACTACTACCACCATCACCACCACCAACACAGCAAAACAGTGGCGTCTTCTAAACCACCACCACCACCATTACCACCACCACCACCAACAAAACAGTGGCGTCTTCTAAACCACCACCACCACCATTACCACCACCAACAACAAAAAAACAGTGGCGTCTTCTAAACCACCACCACCACCATTACCACCACCACTACCACTCAAAGCTTACCCTATCATCCTTATCTTACTTTCTCCTCTCAATTTTTCCTGCACCTCTTTTCTTAGACACTAATAAAACAACAATGGTTTCTTCTAATATGTGTTTTTCGCCTTCCCTGTGCTTTCGTTTATTTTTCTACCTCTTCTTCGTAACTCTCTTTAGCGGCACCTCTCTCTCGTCTTGCTTTATTTAAGAACATAAGAACGTAAGGAGTCTGCAAGAGATCGGTTGACCTATACAAGGCAGCTCCTGTACACTCAACCCCACCTTACCTCACCATCCATGGCTTTATCTAACCTCTTCTTCAATGTATCTATGGTGCCCTTGAATGTATCTATGGTCCCGAAATTGACCTCTCGTTTTGGACACTCCTTTGACCTCTGTACGGGAGCAGTGAGTTGCGGGCTTTTTATTTTATTTTTTTTTATTTACGCCCTTGAACTGTCTCCTTAGCTGTAAAAAAAAAAAAAAAAAAAAAAAAAAAAGGGCTATTTGTTTCCTCTTCCTCCTCTTCTCTTTCTTTATTTTTTTTTACCTTTTTCCCTCCTTTTTCCTCCATAGCTCTTTCTCCGTTTCCTCGCATTCTCTCTTACATCTTCATCTTTCATCTTTCTCCTCTTCCTACTCTTTATTTCTCCTCCTTTTTCTTCTCTCCGTTCCTTTGCCTCTCCTTCCTCTCTCACTTCCCTTTTCTCTCTCCTATTTCTTCTTCCTTTGTTCCTTTGTCATTGGAATCCTCTTTTACTCTATTATTCTTTTTGAAATAAATAAATAAATAGGAAGGAAAGGAAGGTGAGTGAGCGAGTGAGTCAGGTGAACGAAAAATGTTAATTAAGAAAGAGAAAGAAAGAAAGAAAGAAAAATATATAGACGAGAAGAGGAGGAGGAAATTTAGGATGGAGAGGAGAGGAAGGTGAGTGAGTGAGTGAGTCAGGTGAACGAAAAAGGTTAATTAAGAAAGAGAAAGAAAGAAAGAAAGAAATAAGGAAGGAAAGGAAGGTGAGTGAGTGAGTGAGTCAGGTGAACGTAGAGGTTAATTAAGAAAGAGAAAGAAAGAAAGAAAGAAAGAAATTAGGAAGGAAAGGAAGGTGAGTGAGTGAGTGAGTCAGGTGAACGTAGAGGTTAATTAAGAAAGAGAAAGAAAGAAAGAAAGAAAGAAAGAAAGAAAGAAAATAGGAAGGAAAGGAAGGTGAGTGAGTCAGGTGAACGTAGAGGTTAATTAAGAAAAAGGAAGAAAGAAGAGAAAGAAAGAAAGAAAGGAAAGAAAGAAATTAGGAAGGAAAGGAAGGTGAGTGAGTGAGTGAGTGAGTCAGGTGAACGAAGAGGTTAATTAAGAAAAAGAAAGAAAGAAGAGAAAGAAAGAAAGAAAGAAAGAGAAAGAAATTAGGAAGGAAAGGAAGGTGAGTGAGTGAGTCAGGTGAACGAAAAAGGTTAATTAAGAAAGAGAAAGAAAGAAAGAAAGAAAGAAAGAAAGAAAGAAGAGAGAAATTACAGTTGTTGCAAAGAGGAAAGGAAAAAAAAGGGAAAACTTACACTAATTGAAGAAGAAAAACAAAACAAAAAGAAAAAGAACAAAAAAGGAAGACACTAACTACAACAACAAAAACAACAAAATGAAGAAGAAAAAGCCAAAAAATGAAGAAAAAACGACAAAAAAAAGAAAATTATTAAAAAACGAGACAAATAAGAAAAAATAAATAAATAAGAAAATAACAACAAAAAGATAATTAAGAGGAGAGAGAAAGAAAGCAAAGAGGAAGAGGAAGAAGAAGAGGAAGAAGAAGAAGACAAAATAATAAAGAAAATAAAACAAGAATCAGAAACCAAAAAAATAAATAACAAGCAAAAAAAGACAAAAAAAGTTAAAAAATAAGAGGATCAAGTAAGCGAAGAAGAGGAAGAAGAAGAAGAAGAAGAAGAAGAAGAAGAAGAAGAAGAAGAGGAAGAAGAAACAAATGAAACATGGGCAAGAGATAATGATGATGGGCGGTGATGATGCTGGAGGTGGAATAACAAGCAGGTGGAAGAGGAGGAGGAGGAGGAGGCGGAGGAGGAGGAATAGAAATTGAGGAGGTGAAAGATGTGGAGGAAGGAAGAACAGACGGAGTAAGTACAGGAAGAATGGAAGAAGAGGAGGAGGAGGAGGAGGAGGAGGAGGAATAGAAATGGAGGAGGTTAAAGATGTGGAGGAAGGAAGAACAGATGGAGTAAGTACAGGAAGAATGGAAGATGAAGAGGAAGAGGAGGAGGAGGAGGAGGAGGAGGAGGAGGAGGAGGAGGAGGAGAAGGAGAAAAGGAGATGGTAAAAGATGTGAAGTAAAGAATAGAAAGAGGAGAAGGAGGAAGAAATGGAAGAAGAAGAGGAGGAGGAGGAGGAGGAGGAAGAAGAAGAAGAAGAAAGAAAAGAGGAGGTGAAGAAGGAGGAGGAGAAAGAAAAGAGAAAGAAAAAAAGAAAGGAAAGGAAAAGAAAGATAAGGAAGGAAAAGATGAAAGAACGAAAATAAAAGGAAAAGGTGGAAGAGGAAGTGGAGTAGATGGAAGAAGAAGAAGAAGAAATAGAAAAAGAAGAGGAGGAGGAGGAGGAGGAGGAAGAGCAGATGTGGACGCAGAAAAAGAAAATGAAGATGGAAGCTGCAGGAGGAGGAAGAGGAGGAGGTGGAGGAGGAGGAGGAGGAGGAGGAGGAGGAGGAGGAGGTGGAGGAGGTGGATGAAGTAATTAACATGAGCAAAAGAAGTTAGTTTCGTGCTCGTAAAAGAGAGAGAGAGAGAGAGAGAGAGAGAGAGAGAGAGAGAGAGAGAGAGAGAGAGAGAGAGAGAGAGAGAGAGAGAGAGAGAGAGAGAGAGAGAGAGAGAGAGAGAGAGATAATAAAGATAACAGATAAAAAAAAGAAAGACAAAAGAAGACATTTAAGTAAGACCTCACACACACACACACACACACACACACACACACACACACACACACACGTAAGAGAGTCATCGCGGCTTCATCACTACA
The DNA here is from genome assembly GCF_024679095.1 of Eriocheir sinensis. Lineage (NCBI taxonomy): Eukaryota > Metazoa > Arthropoda > Malacostraca > Decapoda > Varunidae > Eriocheir > Eriocheir sinensis. Next base: position 11,187,428 of record NC_066559.1, read on the forward strand.
CTCACACATAGCAATTTGCCTCCAAGCCCTCCATGACCGCCCAGGAGGAGGAGGAGGAGGAGGAGGAGGAGGAGTGGGGAGGGAGGAGGTATGGGGAGGAGGAGGGATGCTGGTGGTGGCGTGTGTGTGTGTGTGTGTGTGTGTGTGTGTGTGTGTGTGTGTGTGTGTGTGTGTGTGTGTGTGTGTGCGTGCGTGCGTGTCCTTAATCTTCAAAACTCGTGTGCTCATTAAAAAAGCTGAAGAGGAGGAGGAGGAGGAGGAGAAAAAAAAGAAAAAAAAAAGAAGAGAAAAATGCAGGCAAGGATTTCTCGTGGTATAGTGGAGGAGGAGGAGGAGGAGGAGGAGGAGGAGGAGAGGGGAATGGTAGAGGAGGAGGAGGAGGAGGAGGAGGGACAGACAAGACAGGCGGCGAGAAGGAGGAGGAGGAGGAGGAGGAGGAGGTAAGTAAGATGAGGATGTGGAGGAGTGAATCTTGTCGGAGTCTGGGGTCTTGGAGGTGGTCGGAGGAGGAAGAAGAAGAAGAAGAAGAAGAGGAGGAAGGGGAGGTGATGGTATAGTCGGCGAAGAAGGAGGAGGAGGAGAGGAGGGTGGCGAGAGGAAGGGCGGGCGGGCGGGCGAGCGGATGGACACACACACACACACACACACACACACACACACACACACACACACACACACACACACACACACAGGTACTGATTCAGGTAATTGCAGTGATGGCGGCGAGGTTGTAATATCTCTATCCAGGAACTCGATAACTTGATCTTGCAGGAGGAGGAGGAGGAGGAGGAGGAGGAGGAGGAGGAGAGGAAGAGAAGAAAGAGTCGGTGGTGGATGGAAAATGCATACAGTGTTGGTGAATATGTATGTGTGTGTGTGTGTGTGTGTGTGTGTGTGTGTGTGTGTGTGTGTGTGTGTGTGTGTGTGTGTGTGAGTGAGTGAGTGTGTGTGTTTTCTTTTTTCCCCATTAGCAATTATTCCTCTCTAATGACCCTAAGATGGTTTTCTCTGCCTGAATAGTAATGGTGGTGGTAATGAAGAAGAGGAAGAGGAAGAAGAAGAAGAAGAGGAAGAAGATGATGGTGAGTACACGAACAGACTGATTAGAGAATGACACCATCGATTCCTCCTCCTCCTCCTCCTCCTCCTACTACTACTACTACTACTACTACTACTACTACTACTACTACAATAATTAACATGAATGAAGAACTTGAACAAATTACGCGAGGAGATTTTTAACCTAACACAAAAGAAGAAGAAGAAGAAGAAGATGAACGCCTACCTACCTACCTAACTAACCGTCTAACTAACTAACATAAGCTCCTCTCAAAAGCCTTACCACAAGCGGATGTCTCACTTCGCAGGGGCAGGAGAGCTTGACGGAGACGCAGACCAAGACGCAGACGAAGACGCAGAAGGTAAGTTATCGGGCCGTGCTCCTGAAGGTCTCGGTCTTGGTCTTGAATCTCTCGCATGGGGTCGAGGGGCGCCAGGAAGGGACTGTCTATGCTATCCAACCGCATTATCCGTTCGCACATTCCTTCCTTTTTTGGGGCGTTCCAGACACAGGTATGGGCAGGGGTGAAAATGGAAGGGGGAGGGGGGGGGGGGAGAGTAAAGGGCCGTGTGTCTGTGAGTGTGTGTGTGTGTGTGTGTGTGTGTGTGTGTGTGTGTGTGCTGCAGCGGCGGCGTACTCCTCGTTCCAGTAGGTGCGTGTGTGTGCGTGTGTGTGTGTACAGGGGGGGTTGTAACAGGTGGACAAGGGAGGAGGGGTAAGAGGGGCACAGGTGGAGTGGAGGCTGCGAGGGTGGTAAATGGTGCGTCGTGTGGAGGAGGCGGTGATGAAGTCCCTGGCAAGGCGGTAACACTCCTCGCCTTCGTCCGTGTCTCAATCCAACACTCCTTCGTTTCTGTCACTGCAACACTCTTTTTCTTCCTCTGTTCCTTTCTCTACGGTAACACTGCTCTCCCTCTTCGTTTATCTCTCTCCTGCAACACTCACTCCTCTCCTCCTCCGCTGTTCCTGTCTCCCGCAACACTATTCTTTGCCTGTCTCACCTCACGCAACACTTCTTTCTCTCCGTTCCTGTCTCACGCAACACTAATCCTTTCCTTCGTTCCCCGTCTCACCGTAGCACTCCTTTCCTCCGTTCCTGTCACTGCAATACTCCTTCCCTTCGCTCTCGTCTTACTGCAACTCTCCTTCTCTTCGTTCGTGTCTCCCTCAACGCTCACAGCCCCGCCGCGGCCACGGTATCGCTGCGCCGCGTCGCTACTCCACAGGTGCTCGCGCTGGCTGCCTCCACGCACGGCCTCCTCACCAGGCGACACAATCCGACACTTCACAGGCACTCACCGCCGGGCACTGTTTACACTGGGGCGGGAGGAGCAGGGCGGGGCGTCGGGGTGGCGGTGAGGGCACGCGTCTCGCTCCGCGTGCAGGAGGGCGGCGCCTGGACGCCCTGGTGCTGCAGTGCTGCCTCACAGGGACGCCTCGGCTGCAGCGACAGCCGCCAGGTGCCGCCCCGCCGCCGCGACGCTCGATGGCTCAATCAGCATGTCAATAAGAGGAGCTGAAGCGGTGGTCGACGTCACTAATTGAGACGTTGAGCGCGAGGACTTCACTACCCGATCTGCTTATGCCCCGCCGCCGCCCGCCGCCACCATGTCATCGGCATCTATATAAACTCTGTCTCCTCGAGGCTGGTAGGCGGCCGACCACCCAGCCAGGCCCTCCCACGCCACTCCTCTGCGTTCCCACTTGTGCGAGGGCGGCGCTGCACTGCGTCAGGCGGTGGGTGCGGGGCGTCCCGTGTGGCGGCGAGATGGTGGTGGTCTCCCTGTGCTCGCTGCTCGGGTACTGACTGACTAGGGCAACACAAAGCCTTGCTCAGGTCGAGGACTGTCAGGGCCGCGGACCACACACACGCGGCCACCCCGGCACACGGCCGCGCGCCACCTATTTCCCGTTGCCCGCCGCTCTCGCCCACCCCACTCCGTCCCCTCCCGCGCCCGCCCGCGCCTCTCAGGCCTGCTCTAGACGCCCCTGTCAACGCCCGCCGCTGCAACAGCCCCCACAGGATACCTAGTCCCCGGCAGGAGGGGTGTGGGGCCCTCGCGCCGCCCGGAACCCCCCCAGCCAGCCCCCTCCAAACGAAACTTAGTGGAGTGGCCGGGGCCGGAGACTCCTCCCACACTGTGCTCACCGCCACCCAGCGCGGGGCCACCACACACAGCGGCCGCCGGGACCCGCGGAGCTGCTGGCCGCTTGGTAGGTATTTCCCAGCTTCAGGTGTGCGGGGCGGCAGGTGTGGCGTAGGCTGGCCCATCAGGAGGCACCCCTCGGCCACACCTCCGTTTATTGGTCAGCCTCGTCAGCCGGCGTCAGGCGCCCTCCGTGACGTCAGCCCCATCAAGCAAATGGCCCGATCAGGTGCATAACGAGGCACCAATGGCGGGGCTGCGTCCAGGCGGCGAGGGCGCGAGGCGTGTGACCAATGGGAGGAGTCATTACATCGGCTGTGTCCAATGAATGAATGTGTCCGAGTTGACGCTAATACGAGGAACCAATGAGATTTGTCCTGTCAAAACACTCGCTGATAATGCCTGTAATATCGCGGCCCGCGGCGACACGCGACGCTCGGCGAGGCGGTCAATCAGACGAGTCACTGCAAATTAGCATCCAGCGCCGCGCACGGGGAACACTCGAGCGACGAGGCACCGACCTGTTTACTGGGGTACTCGGGGCGCCGCCACCACCAGCGACGGGAGGGGAGGGGCGCCTTGGACCACTAAAACCCCTGCATGGTACTCACTGACACACCCATTTACTCACTCACCCCCACACACTCACTCATACTCATTCACTTAGTCCCTTCCTCCCTCAGTGCCTTGGTAAATTAGAGGACTAGCTAATCACAAACACAGCCAATCAAGAGACTGGCTAATCGCAAACAGTCACTGGGATCCTTGGTTAATGAGAGACTGGCTAATCACACACACCCAAGCAATTAGAAGACTGGCTAATTGAGTGGCCGGGCTAATCAGGAATCAAATGACCCACAAACAGAAGCAATTAGAAGACCGGCTAATCCCTATTCAATCCTTTCGTCTGACACCTCTTAATGATCCAATTCCACATAGAGTTAGAAAGGGTTTTAATTCTGTATAGAGATCTGATGATGGTTCTAAGCAGTTTGAATTTGAAGAGGAAAAACTACCCTGTAACATTTTTCTTAACTCATTTTCTTAACTCCTTTTTAATGATGTTATTTATTTATTTTTTTCTTTTCCTTTTATCTTTTTTCGTGTCCTTTGTCCTTATCTCCTAATTTCTATAACTTGTTTGCTTATTTTTTATCCCTATCTTTCCTTATATAATCTTTTTCTCCTTCTTCCTTATTCCCGAATCTTATTTCACTCATTCTAATATTTCTTAATTTTTTTCCTTATCTCTCCTCCCTCTTCTCCTCCTCCTCCTCCTCCTCCTCCTCCTCAACTCCAGCCAATGAACGCCCAAGACAACACAATCACATTACCCAATCACAACACGGGTAACAACAGACCACCCAATTACAATCCAGCCACAAGCTAACCAGTCACCAATCACTTTTTCCAATCTTCACTTCACCATTCAGTTCAATCTTCAGTATCCAATCCACTACTAACTTAATCATCTAATCCATTTTCAATTTAATCTTCCAATCCCTTGCAATCTTAATCATTACCCTTATCTTATCCTAATCCAGTCCTCTTTTAACGTAATCATCCAATCCTTTCCAATCTTGATCCTAAAACTTATCCTATCTTAATCCAACCCGATCTTACAGTAATCATCCAATCCCTTCCAATCTTAATTTTAAATCTGATCTTATCCTATCTCAATCCAACCCTCTTTTAATGTAATCACCCAATCCCTTACAATCTTAATCTTAAACTTATCCTATTTTAATCCAATCCTCTCTTAATTTAATCACCCAATCCCTTCCAATCTTAAATAGTATCTTATCCTATCCTATTTTAATCCAAACCGATCTTAATATAATCACCTAATCCCTTCCAATCTTAATCTTAAACTTATCCTATCTAAATCCAATCCTTTCTTAATTTAATCACCCAATCCCTTCCAATCATAAATCTTACCTTATCCTGACCTAACCTAATCGAATCCTATCCTAATCTCATCTAATCCTTCCTTTCCACACTCAATCCTAACCGTATCAGCATCACCTCCTTACCCAATCGCCTTATCCAATCACGAAAAACTTCAACCAATCACTCTCGCCCAGCTGACAGGTATCGAAACAGACAGGTAACAGATTGACAGGTGTGTGTGTGTGTGTGTGTGTGTGTGTGTGTGTGTGTGTGTGTGTGTGTGACGGGGCTGACAGGTGGGGAAACAGATACTTAGACATTTAAAAAGAAAAAAACTATATATATAAAAACCTGAGTCGAGTATCATTAAGACAGATTGAGGTGACACACAGGAGGACAAATAAACAGATAAAGAGTTGATTTAAGGAGATTCAGGCGAGGAAATTGATAGACATTAAGGAGAGTGGAAATGAATATAAAATGGGTAGTATATCATGAAGACAGATAGAGATGACAGACGGAGAAACAGAGAGATAAGGTTGACATAGAGAGATACAGACATATAAGCAGATTGATATACATTTACATAGAGTTAGAGATGGATTAAGGAAAAAAATCCAATCACGTAAACTTCATATAAGCCTAATCTAACTTCATTCAATCCTAATTTCATCGAATCCAAACCTAACTTAACGAATCCTAACCTAACCTAATGGAATTCTGACCTAACCTAATCGAATCCTAACCTAGCCTACCCGAATCCTAACCTAACTTAATCGAATCCTAACCTAACCTACCCGAATCCTAACCTAACTTAATCGAATCCTAACCTAACCTACCCGAATCCTAACCTAACTTAATCGAATCCTAACCTAACCTACCCGAATCCTAACCTAACTTAATCGAATCCTAACCTAACCTAACCTACCCGAATCCTAACTTAACTTATCGAATTCTAGTAGATCAGGAGAGATGTCAGACGGAGAAAGAGAGATAAGGTTGACATACAGAGATTCAGACATAAAAGCAGATTGATATACATTTACAAAGAGTTAGAGTTGGATTAAGGAAAAAAAGAATGGTGTAGATTAGGAGAGATGTCAGACGGAGAAACAGAGAGATAAGGTTGACATAAAGGGATGACAGACTTTACTACTACTACTACTACTACTACTACTACTACTACTACTACTACTACTACTACTACTACTATTTCTGCTACTATTACCCCTACATAAAAACAGATTGATATACATTTAAGTAGAGTAAAAATGAATTAAAGAAAAAAAAAGAAGATTGGTGTAGGTTAGGAGAGTTACAGATGATTGATAAATGGACGGATAGGCAGACAGAAAGATTAGATTAAAATAGAAACAAAGAAGGAAAGTAGAAAGTAGATATTTACATGGATGTAGAGAAAGATAAAATTGATGTAGACAGAGAAAAATGGGTGGATATTAAGATAGACAGAGATTACTAAGCACAGGTAGACGGATGGACAAATAGACATGTAAGGTTGATAGGAAGCAAAATTCAGATAGACAAAAAATCAGAAAAATGGTTGATAGAAAATGATGGATAGACACATGTTGATAGATAGACAAAATTAATAAGATGCAAAGACATAATCAATCAATAAACGGACCTATAATAATGAATACATAGACAGATAGATAGATAGATAGATAGTGAGATTGAGAGAGAGAATTCATGGTTGATTTAAGGTATTTGATTGCACGGTAGACGCATGTAAATCCCTGCCCGATAGATAGATAGACAGATAGATAGACAAACAGATAAAAAGTAGTAGTAGTAGTAGTAGCATCAGAAGTAGTAGTAGTAGTAGAAGTAGTAGTAAGGTAGAAACTGCACACACTACCACCACCATCCCCACCACCACCACTAACAACAACAACAACAACAACAACAACAATACTAATACTGAAGAGCCTGGGAGAGCGACCGAACACACACACACACACACACACACACACACACACACACCCCGCGCGCCAAGATTAAGATGTTAGGCGCGATAAAGGCGAAGAAATGAGAGAAGGAACGAAAAATTGTGGAAAGGGACGCCGCGGAGGGAGAGAGAGAGAGAGAGAGAAAATAATTGCAGGCCCGAGAGAGAGAGAGAGAGAGAGAGAGAGAGAGAGAGAGAGAGAGAGAGAGAGAGAGAGAGAGAGAGAGAGAGTAGGGAAGGGAAGGGGGAGATAAAGAGAGAAGCAAGAACTGTGAACAGGAGGAGGAGGAGGAGGAGGAGGAGGCGGAGATACACTCATCTTCTCCAACATCAACGAGGCAATCATCTCAAGCTTGTGTTCGGAGGCTTACCAGTGACCCTGACTTCGGCCTCCTCCTCCTCCTCCTCCTCACCTTCTTCTTTTTCCTCTTCGTTCTCCTTCTGTACCTCTTTTTTTTCGCATTTCCTCTTTCTCCTCCTCCTCCTCCTCCTCTTCCTCTTCGTATTTCTCCTCCTCTTCCTCCTCCTCTTTCTATACCTCTTGTTTCTTTTATATTATATTTCGACTCCTCTTCTCTTTCCTCTTCTTCTTCTTCTTCTTCTTCTTAAGCGAGGCCATTATCGGAGGTATATTTTTTTTCTTCTTTAGATGCGATGGATAAAGAAGGGAAGGGATTGAAGGGAAGGGGGATGAAGGGAAGAAAAGGAAAAACGAGGGAAGGAATATGCGTGGAAGGGAAGTAAAGGTCAGAGAAGGGAAGGCAAGGGAAGGGAAGGGAAGGGAAGGGAATTAAAGGAGAGCATGGAAAGGAAGGAAAGAAAAGGAAGGAAAGGAGAGGAAGGAATATGAGTGGAAGGGAAGGGAAGGGAAAGGAAGGGAAGATAATGGGGAAGGAAAGAAAAGAGAGATGAAGGGAATGGAATGAAATGAAATGGAAGGGAATGGAAAAAAGAAGATAAAACAAACAAACAGAGGCAATAGAATGAAAAATTGAGGAGAGAGAAGAATGGAATGAAAAGGATAGAAAAGAATGAGAAAGGAAGAAAAAAAAAACCATAGAAAGAAAATAGGAAAAAAAAAGTGACGAATCAAGAATGGAACTGAACGATGCAATGTGTGTGTGTGTGTGTGTGTGTGTGTGTGTGTGTGTGTGTGTGTGTGTGTGTGTGATGGGGGTGAAAGTGGTGTATGAGATGCTGACAGGGATAAGTGATGAAGTGGTGGTGGTGGTGGTGGTGGTAGTGGTGGTAGTGGTGGTAGTGGTGGTGGGGGGGGTGGGGGGGGTGATTGTAGCAGTAGTGGTAGTGATAGAATGGCGAAGATGATGCTGTTGTTGGTGGCGGTAGTAATAGTAGTAGTAATAATAGTAGTAGTAGTAGTAGTAGTAGTAGTAGTAGTAGTAGTAGTGGTAGTAGTAATAGTATTAGTATTTGTAGTAGTAGTAGTAGTAGTAGTAGTAGTAGTAGTAGTAACGTAGCCGAATTCACCCCTTTTTTCCCCTTCGGCCTATAGCACCGGTAGGCTTTCTTGGTGGGGTCTGGCGGTCGGCTCCAATTCGTGTGTGGCGCAGGCAAGTGTTTACAGTGGCGCCATCTTGCTTGGCTTATGGTGTCTCCCTTCCTTCCAGACTCGTGACTACTTTGATACTGTTGTTGTTATTACCATTATTTTATCATTACAATCGTCATTATCATCATTATTGTTGCTGTTGTTATTTTTGCTGTGAGTGAAGCGACGCGCCCCCAGATGTATGTTCCCCTTAAGGATTAATTATAGGATCGAATTCTTTTCCAGGGCGATTTCAACGTGGCCCAAAGACGAATCCAGTTGTTCCAGGCGCTTCCAGGAGTCTTCAATGCCATGGCTGCAGTGATCTCTCTCTCTCTCTCTCTCTCTCTCTCTCTCTCTCTCTCTCTCTCTCTCTCTCCTATGTCATTTTTTCCACTTTTCTCTCCTCCTTTATTTTTTTCTACTTTGTTCTAATTTTTCTCTCATAATATTCTTTTAATTTTCTTACATATTTTCTTTTCTTTCTTCTTTTCCTTCTTCATATATTTTCTTTTCTTATAATCTTTCTTTACTCTCTCTCTCTCTCTCTCTCTCTCTCTCTCTCTCTCTCTCTCTCCTCCTCTACCCTCTTTCACTACCATCTTCCTCCTCCTCCTCCTCCTCCTCCTCTTCCCTCCTCCCCCCTTTGCTACAGGCGTAACCGGAGCGACCCGTGACTTCATAATGTCTGTCTGTCTTAATAAACTAAAGATCAGCTGCTTAATAAATGGCTGGCGCTTCTATTGCTACAGCTGTGTCGGGGCGGGGGGGAGGGGGGGGGGAGTTGGAGGAAAGGGAAGGGAAGGGAAGGGAAGGGGGAGGATGAGAGATGAAGCGAGGGAGGAAAAAGATATATTCGATGGATAGATAGACACATGGAGGGTGGAGGGGAGGGAGGGAGGAAAGGGAAGGAAGGGGTAAGGGAGTGTGTAGAAGGGGGAGAATGATAGATGAAGTGAGGGAGGGAAGATAGATAGTAGATAGATAGAATGGTAGATAGAGGAAGGGAGGGAGAGGAAAGGGAAGGGAAGGGAATGAGAGGGAAGGAAGGGAGGGAAGAGAGGGAAAGGGAAGGAAGGAGAGGGAAGGGCGGAAGGGAGGGAGGGAAGGAAGGAAGGGAAGAGGAAGGGAAGGAAGAGAGGGAAGGGAAAGGAAGGAAGGAAGAAAAGGAAGGGAAGAGAGGAAAGGGAAGGAAGGGAAGGAAGGGAAGAGGAAGGGGAAGGGGAAGGGAAGGGGAAGAGAAGGAAGGGAAGAGAGGGAAGGGGGGAGAAGGAAGGGAAGGAAGGAAGAGAGGGAAGGAAGGAAGAGGGAAGGAAGAGAGGAAGGAAGGGAAGAGAGGGAAGGGAAGGGAAGGGAAGGGGAGGGAAGGGAAGGGAAGAGAGGGAAGGGAAGGGAAGAGAGGGAAGGGAAGGGAAGGGATGGGAAGAGAGGGGAAGGAGGGAAGAGAGGGAAGGAAAGGGAAGAGAGGGGAAGGGAAGGAAGAGAGAGGAAGGGGAAGAGAGGAAGGGAAGGGAAGAGAGGGAAGGGAAGAGAGGGAAGGGATGGAAGAGAGGGGAAGGATGGGAAGAGAGGAAGGAAGGAAGAGAGGGAAGGGATGGAAGAGAGGGAAGGAAGGGGAGGGAAGGATGGGAAGGGAGGGAAGGGATGGAAGAGAGGGAAGGATGGGAAGAGAGGGAAGGAAGGAAGAGAGGGAAGGGATGGGAAGAGAGGGAAGAGAGGGGAAGGGAAGGGAAGAGAGGGGAAGGGATGGGAAGAGAGGGGAAGGGAAGGGATGGGAAGAGAGGGGAAGGGAAGGGATGGGAAGAGAGGGGAAGGATGGAAGAGAGGAAGGGAAGAGAGGAAGAAGGGAAGGGAAGGGAAGAGAGGGAAGGGAAGAGAGGGAAGGGAAGGGAAGGGAGGGGAAGAGAGGGAAGGGAAGGGAAGGGAAGGGAAGAGAGGGAAGGGAAGGGAAGGGAAGGGAAGAGAGGAAGGGATGGAAGAGAGGGAAGGGATGGGAAGAGAGGGAAGGGATGGGAAGAGAGGAAGGAAGGAAGAGAGGGGAAGGGGGAAGAGAGGGAAGGGATGGGAAGAGAGGGAAGGAAGGGAAGAGAGGAAGGGATGGGAAGAGAGGGGAAGGATGGGAAGAGAGGGAAGGAAGGAAGAGAGGGGAAGGTGGAAGAGAGGGAAGGGTGGGAAGAGAGGTGAAGTGATGGGAAGAGAGGGGAAGGGAAGGGAAGAGAGGGGAAGGGATGGGAAGAGAGGGGAAGGGATGGGAAGAGAGGGGAAGGGAAGGGAAGAGAGGGGAAGGATGGAAGAGAGGGAAGGAAGGAAGAGGGGAAGGTGGGAAGAGAGGGAAGGGCAGGGAAGAGGGGATGGGTTGGGAAGAGAGGGGAAGGGATGGGAAGAGAGGGGAAGGGAAGGGAAGAGAGGGGAAGGGATGGGAAGAGAGGGGAAGGATGGAAGAGAGGGAAGGATGGAAGAGAGGGAAGGGAAGGAAGAGAGGGGAAGGGATGGGAAGAGAGTGGAAGGGATGGGAAGAGAGGGGAAGGGATGGGAAGAGAGGGGAAGGGAAGGGAAGAGAGGGGAAGGGAAGGGAAGAGAGGGGAAGGGATGGGAAGAGAGGGGAAGGGAAGGGAAGAGAGGGGAAGGGATGGGAAGAGAGGGGAAGGGAAGGGAAGAGAGGGGAAGGGATGGGAAGAGAGAGGAAGGGCAGAGAAAGAAAAAGGAGAGGAAAAAAAGGGAAGGGAAGGGAAAAGAAACACACACACACAACTCCCCCCCACCCCCCACCCCCACCTCCCCCAACACACAAAGACACCCACTCACTCACTCACGCGGCCATCCAGTGATACACAATATTATACGCCGGACCATCGAGGAACAAGAGCCGTGTGTGTGTGTGTGTGTGTGTGCGCGCGTGACACCACTAAATATAGCCGGCAGAGCTATAAACCAACAAACAGCGGGCGGCGGGCGAGGCGATCAACAGCAGGGCGCGGGGAAGGCTAAACAAACCGCCCACTAAATGGACGCGTGCTATCCGCTGCGCAAACACTTCGCGACGCGGGAAAGCAAATAGCGCGGATAGCGGAGGATTTATACGCGCTGATGGACGGATTGTAAATAAATAGAAAGTGGAGGAGATACACGCACATTAGAAGGGAGACTTAATAAGATGTAATACTAGAAATGAGAGAAAAAATGAGAGATTCAGAGTAAAAAACAGGATAGCGGAGGATTATACGCGATGATGGACGGATTGTAAATAAATAGAAAGCGGAGGAGATACACGCACATTAGAAGGGAGACTTAATAAGATGTAATACTAGAAATGGGAGTAAAAATGACAGAGGTTCAGAGTATGGAGGGAGGGAAGGGACGGTGGAGAGAGAGACAGAAGGAAAGTGAAGAGGTCAAGGAGGGGAGGCAGAAGGGAAGAAAAGCAAATGAAGGAGGAGGGGGAGGAGGAGGAAGGGAACGAGAGAGAGAGGTAAGGAAACGGAGGTAAGAGAGAGGAAGAGCAAGTTAAGGAGGAGGAGGGGGGGGAAAGGAAGACTAAGGGAGAAAGGTTTAAGGACGAAAGGTAGGGAGGAAGGGAAGGAAAAGCAGGGAAGGGAAGGGAAGGGAAGGGAAGGGTAGGGAGGGAAGGGCACACACGAAGGGACATCTTAACAAGTGTGCTAATTGGAAGGGGCTGAGGTGACCACGGCGGGGAGGACACCTTTTGAGAGTGACCCAGCGTGACCTAGCGAGAGAGAGAGAGAGAGAGAGAGAGAGAGAGAGAGAGAGAGAGAGAGAGAGAGAGAGAGAGAGAGAGAGAGAGAGAGAGAGAGAGAGAGAGAGAGAGAGAGAGAGAGAGAGAGAGAGAGAGAGAGAGAGAGAGAGAGAGAGAGGAGAAAAAGAGAGAGAGAACCAGCAAGGGAGTGACCTGAACTTGGACCAGAGAGAGAGAGAGAGAGAGAGAGAGAGAGAGAGAGAGAGAGAGAGAGAGAGAGAGAGAGAGAGAGAGAGAGAGAGAGAGAGAGAGAGAGAGAGAGAGAGAGAGAGAGAGAGAGAGAGAGAGAGAGAGAGAGAGAGAAAACGAAGACGCCGAGGAAGAAGGGAGGGAGAAAGGAAGGAACGACGGACCAAGCAAGGGAGAGAGACAGCAATAAGGGTGAATATAACCCTTTCCCTCTCCCTTAATTGACCCTTAGCGAGGCGTGGGCAGCGGCGGCGAGGGAGTGAAGGTAAGGCGGCGGGACCCTCACCCTTAGAACACCCTTGCATAGCGCCCTTTCCTCACCCTCCTAAGATTATCATGCGTATTACACGTTCTGACAGAGAGAGGAGGAGGAGCAGGAGGAGAGAAGGGAGGAGGGAAGAGATGGAGGCAAAACGGTCGTAACCCACTCCCTTGAAGCCATACCCTACCCCCACCTCTAAGGGCTAGGGGTATAGGGTCGGATATGGCGTGGCACTGAGGAATCGCGAAGTTCGAATTGTGCCTCCCGGAGTTCGCGGAAAATTGAGAGGAAGTAAATCAAGTTGGAACACTGTCATCATCAGGAGCCTCGGTGCCTTACCTTGCCCCGACCCTGACCCAAAGAGAGAGGGGGGGGGGGGAAGAGAGAGAGAGAGAAAGAGAGAGAGGGGGGGGGGTTAGGGAGGAGTGGATAGTTAGATAAGACAAAATTCTCTACCTCCCTCTCTCTCTCAATGTCTTCATCTTCTCTCTCTCTCTCTCTCTCTCTCTCTCTCTCTCATCTTGACCTGGGAGGAAAAGGTGAGAGAGAGATAGAGAGAGAGATAGAGAGAGAGAGAGAGAGAGAGAGAGGAGGAGTGGATAGTTAGATAAGACAAAATTCTCTCCCTCCCTCTCTCTCTCTCTCTCTCTCTCTCTCTCTCTCTCTCTCGAGAGAGAGAGAGAGAGAGAGAGAGAGAGAGAGAGAGAGAGAGAGAGAGGAAGGAAAGGAATGTGTTGACGTCTCTCTCTCTCTCTCCAAGACCCAGTGTGACCCCCCGTGACCTGGCCGGGCGAGGTGTGACCCCTTAACAAGCGGCCGC